>NC_133815.1:16113779-16386279 GCF_043250625.1 Sebastes fasciatus | reverse complement strand
AATGGCGTGTGCCTGGCTGACGGGAGCCAGTGAGGGACAAAGCCCCTGCGAAGCCACGGCCACTCGAGCAATTATTCCTCCACGCTGCATTTGGATTAGTGCAATGGAAAGAAGCATATGTTTGGCCCGAGGCGACACTCCCCCCCTGGCTGACTGCAGAGGATGCAGGGAGAGACACAGAGAGAGAGAGAGAATGACTAAAACTAGAATATAAACTGCATTAACCAAGTGGGGGAAACATTAACACAATTTTGTAATCCTCTCTTTTTCATATATTTGGGGACACACAAGCCCATGAAATTGGCAGACCTCAGAGCTTGATAGGTGACTACAATGGTTCCTGATAAGTGCAAATAAGCATTGTTTATTTCTTATAAAGCCTTGCTTGATTCAAAGTGGAAAATGAAAAAAATAAATAAAGATAAATAATAAACAATAAACAATAATAAACAATAATATATATATATATATATATATATATATATATGGGGATACACAAGCCCATGAAATTGGCAGACCCCAGAGCTTGATAGGTGACTGGAGTACTACAATGGCTCCTGATTACTGCAAATAAGCATTGTTTTTTTATTATTATTTTTATTATTTTTTAGAAAGCCTTGCTTGATTCAAAGTGGAAAAAATGAAAAATAAATAAATAAAAATAAATTATAAACAATAATAAACAATAATAAACAATAATAAACAATAATAGCCTTGCTTGATTAAAATGGGAAAAATTAAAACATAAATAAAGATAACTAATAAACAATAATAAACAATAATATATATATATATATATATATATATGTATGTTGGTGTGTGTGTGTGTGTGTGTGTGTGTGTGTGTGTGTGTGTGTGTGTGTGTGTGTGTGTGTGTGTGTGGTGCACGTGTTCCTCCTTGCAGATAATCAAACACCTCTCATTTTTTTTGTGAATGAGCCATATATATTGTGGTGGAATTATTGAGCTCCATGCATGCAGCAGCGCCTATCAGGAGTCTCTTTGTTTATTCAGAGCCACTTAATGTTTTCTAATCGATTACCTAATGTCTCAAGTAATCAAGGGTGATTCGATGATTTGGTGGAGTCATTGACCTCTCTTGGCTTCTGAGCCCTGCTGGCTCTCAGACTGGGCAAAAGGGGCCCATATAGGGCTGATGTCAGAGTTGAGGACAATTAGCCATTTTGCGCTTCATTGCAAACTTTAAAGTCACATAATTCGATTGCACCAATAAACCGTATCAAATGTCATTTAAAGGAACCCTGCGTCTTGTCCAAGCCACTTACTATTAAGCCCCCTGCGCCGTTGGTAACAAATCTGATACACAAATAGGCCTATATAGCTCTTATAGACAGCACTGTGTTTGCAGAAATAGTAAAGTGACCATCTGCTCTCTATCATGAAAATCTTTCTTAGTATTTCTGGAGCATCAACATAAAAAAAAAATAAAAAAAATCCTCTAAAATCAAAACATCTCTGTTCCATCAATAAGGGAAAAAAAAAACTTTCCAGCACTGTGAGGACACTAATCCTCTGCAAAGTGCGCAATGACTGATCATCTTTAAACAATCTCCATCAGATCCCCTCTGTTTAAAATGTCACGAGGACAGCTGGGCTTAAATCACATTCCAATCACACCAATGTAACATTTTGTGGCAGCGACTGAACAAATCTGTGCCTTGTAGAGCTGTTGCCCTATATCTTCCCAAAGCATTGCCTGCGAGCGTTACAGTGCAGACTGTATGTTGGAGCCAGTGATGGTGATGGTGCTACAGGGGTAATTAGGCCATTGCAGACACTCTCCTCTCCTTTCAACCAAGCAATGACCTCAGCAGCATCAACTAAAATACTTTCTGACCACAAACATTGCTGCTGGGCTGTGTGTGAAGTGGATGGGACACATTTTGCACTGCAGGACTGATGAGCGCAGCAGTGATGTGCAGCTGGTTGAAGATGAGAAGTTGCGTTTGCGCAGACAGTGATCAATAGAGGTTGGGTAGCATGGGAAATATTTGCAGTAATAGCACGCAAGCATTAATCCAAGCTCTAAATGATTCATTTAAAATTTGGTGCTGTAGCTTTTTGGATTTAAAGCAAGATTTGTGTCAGAATAAAGTGCACACAGAGAGGTGGTTCAACTGTCTGTGTTTGTCCTTCATTACATCTCTGCTACAAACTATAAATACCAACAGAGCACCACTGATCCAGCAGAGAAATACTGTATGAAATGACAAGATATAAAGAAACAATCCACACTTCATCATCTGCAGAAGATGCGTAATCAAACAAAATGTATATCTCTCTATACCCCCTATTTTATTTCACATATCCTCCAGAATATTTGATAACAACAGGCCTCACACTTATTAATTACTATACGGGAATCAGCTGTAATTGCTTTAGCTGAGACAAGCAGCAGTTATGGATTGAATTAGCCAAATTCAGCTGGGTATTGCTGACTGGCTCTTCAAATTTCAGTCATCCTTGTTTTTGGTTTTTTTTTAGCTGTGAGGCATTATGAGAACTACCTGTTTAAGATCAAATTAGGGCACACTTTTGTATTAAAAAGGTATGCAAATTATAGGCTAGTATCGGTGTAAACAAACGACAGACAATAGGAATTTTCTTTAACCAATTCCATTAGAATAAGAGAGACAATTACAGGCCTTTTTTGCGATGCTTCCTCATCTCATACTAATAATACGCACAAATATCCACCATTGTCACAGATACCACTATTTCTAATGCGTTCGTTTCACCTCTCAAAAAAAAACTGTTTTCATTCATTTATTAAATAACATTAATGACACACGTGAGGGGGCTTCCTTTTTTTTTTTGCACTAATACCGATGAATGCTGTTTTAATACGATTGTTTTCCCCCTTAAAGTGACTATTTATGCTGTTTCCCCCCCCCCCCCCTCCACCACCACCCATCACATCCACCATACAGAGCAGGAGCAGCCGGGTAGTCTCTCTCCCCTTTATGAGTGAGCTATTGTGCCTGAGGACAGGATCCCACACACAATCTGAAGACTGAGCCAACAAAAACAGGGGCCTGACAGACAATGCCTCGCTTCACCTGCTCCAGCACTGTGCATCGCAATTATGCCAAGGACATGTACAGTTAGGCTTCATTCACCCTCCTGCAACAAAAAAAAAAAAAAAAAAGAAAAAACAACTGCCTCCGAATTAAACCAGGGGCCCGAAAATCATGCAGATAATAAATATGGCTGCTGAGGAGATTGGAGAGAGAGAAGGGAGGAAGGGGAAAAAGGGGGGTTGCCCAGTGCTTTTCTCCCATGTTACAATATTTTAAACTGCATGGTTACCAGACAGTGAAATAGGGAAAGCAAAGAAACAATACCACAAGATGCATATATCACCAGACTGATTCATGCTCCAGACGAGATTGATTCCGAGCTATATAGGTGCCACGCCATCAATATACAATCAAACTCCAAATGTTATGCAACTGGCCTCTCTCTGCAGCAGCTCTGCACGCAAAAATAAAGCAAAAGGCCATGCAGCATCAGATTTGCTATTACAGCCCCATGCGTGATATAGCCACATTTACTCAGTTCATCGAAACGAGACACAAAAACACCAGCAAGAGAAAGAAGGGGAGATTCGTTATGAAAGTATTCTAATATATAGATTAAAAAACATCCAGCCATGCTGTGTGCAGATTGCTCATTGATTACACTCAGAGGCAAACAACATAACAAATATTTGATGCTTTGAATAAGGCTCCAGCAGCAGAATAAACGAGCCAAATATAGCCTATAACAACCAAACATTGCGCACCAGGCCTATATACATCTCAGAGGGTTTTAGCTGGAGGTGGTGGCGCTGCACACTTCAAACGCAGAATATATCCATTGTTGTGAGCCATTTGGCCTGCATAAGATCCTGTGTGCTCTGAACTAGGGAGTTTAAAGTAAGATTTTTTTTTTTATTATTATACTTGAGGGAAACAATGAGTTCAGCTGCTTATTGCAAGGAGCAATCGTCAGGGGAGACTTAAACTCAATTACTGTAGCCGTTCAGAATGGGAAAAAAATACTAAGAAAAAAAAATAACAGAAAAAAAAAAAACACCCGGGCAGTGAATAAAAAATTAAAAGATATGAATAAAAATCGAGATGAAGCGTATCAAATATTTATTTTTTTTCTGGGCAACAAAGGACTATAATACATTGACAGGCATGGGAACTATTGCCAGCACATGTCTATACAATACAGCTAAAACCGCCTCCAATTTTGGACATTATCGGACATAACAAGATATCAGGTGGTCCCAAAAAAATGTTTTTTTGAAATGTCTTCCAACATTTAAAAAAAAGACAATATTTCCATTTATTGCTTTTATGGTGCTTCAAGGAGAGAACAAGAGGTGATTCTGATTGGCACAACACATAAAAGCTTGTATAAAAACGAAAATAGAAACACAAAAAGGGTCTCACCTATGCTCTGTCTCAAAATAAAAAAAAGAACTGAATAAGGATGATATATATAGAGAGAAATGGAAGTTTTATTTCTATTCAATTTGTTCACTTGCTTCAATGTCGCCTCAACATGCTACAAGAGGGCTGAATTGAAATATCCCAGAGAAATAAAAAATACCCCAAACTTCTGTTTTTCTAAGAACCATAAAATCACATGAAAGAACTAACCGAATATTCAAACCCACTAAAACAGGAGGCACCAGATAAATAAAAAAAGAAGTTTCAACAGACGCACCATATTTACAATTCCCATTAAATTACACATAAATAAATATATACATACATGAACACTGATTCCCTTATATAACCGCGAATCGTGTGTTGAAATTCAAAAAGTTCAAGTTGGTCACTTGGAGAGAGAGAGAGTGAGAGAGTCTACAACTGAAGTCATGACATGGAGCTCTGTGGATTTTTCTCTTTGTTTTTCAAGTTTATTATTCACAATACTGATAAGAATTCATCCTCTTTTTAGCTTCGGTTTTTGTCACAATCGTAAAATTGAGATATAGAGGGGTCGCTGGATTTCAGTCCATTCGTTGCAGCTCATAAAAAATAAGGGGAGTACATAAAAAGTCCTCTGGCTGAGGCAAATACACCTTTTTCCTCACCCCTGGAGCTGTTCCTCTGCAGCTTTTTTCTTTTCTTTTCTTTTTTTTTTTTAAAGTAACATTTCATATGGTTTTCAGGAGGATGTTGGAAGAAGAAGATGCGTCTCCGTGAATCCAAAGTGGGGATGTAGAAACAAAAACATGTAAAACCGCGCAAGATTCAGGAAGAAGTGGCACGTTTAACTTTATCAATAGTATTTATAAGGTATTTATAATATTTATATTGGGTGGGTGGGTTGGGGGATTGTGGGTCGGTGTAGAAGAAGAAGAAGAAGGAGAAGAAGAAGGGCCCCTGGGTGTTTGGTTTGGCCCCCAGGTGGAGAAGAAGGTGGGATAATGGAAACATCACTTTCTGTGCTTCTCGTCTTTGTCTCCGCCTTTAGTGCCGTTATCTGAGTGACTGTTGGGGTTGTTGTTGAGGTACATTTTGTCCATGGCTTTGATAGCCTCGGTCAGATAGTTCTGCAGGGCCGTGACCGCCGCGCACAGCGCCGGGGTCCCGAAACCGTGTGAGATTAGACTGAAGTGGGTCAAACAGCTCTGGATTCCCGGTTCGAGGATCGGCTGCGGCCGAGAGTTCCCGAGCGGCGAGCGGTCCTGGGACAGCAGGTCTGTGAACTCTTTGCAGACTTGCCTAAAACACAGAGAAAAAAGTGCGCGTGTTAATATCCAAACATTGCATATCAATGCATGCATTTTAATATCAAATAAATAAATAAAACTGTGCACACTGCACAAAAAAAATATATAATCATTCACTCCTGCAGGGCTGTTGGACTCTACATACTACATTCTACATTCTACATTCTTTTGCTTAAAGTAAAAAAAATGAGCAGCCACTAAGGTGAGATATTATTTCTGCAAAATTAACTAATTTCAATCATTTATTAGTGTGTTTCTTATACTCTGCTTTTGTTTTCAGAATTTAACACTTGGCTAAAAAGAAAATGTCCTGAAGCTACAAACAGGTGGAAATCCATCTCTGAGCAGCTCTGAGTGGCAGGATATCTCACTTTTTTTATTAAGACGATTTTAAAAGAAAAACATGAGTCCAAATGACTTGTCGATGTAAACAGAATTTTATTTTTTTCAGTGGAACTTCAGTCGCTTATTTTATATCAAATAGGCCTGGTAAACAGCAACAAATAAAACAATAAAAAAAAAAGATAATTGGTGCTTTTATTCCCTCAAAACACACCTTCATCTTTATGCAATTTACATATTGCTCAGATGAATTTATGTAGAATATTTTTTAAAACCTATAGAAAATCATATATTCTATCATTAAAAGGTGAGTTAAAGCGAGCTTCTTATTCTCCCTTCCATGTGGTTGCTATTTTAATAACACTCCAAAAGCCTGTAATAAGCGGTTACAGCGGACAGCTGTTTGATTATAGCGGCCCATCATCAATATTAAATGCAGGCCATTTAAGGAATCCCCAGTTAACGCACAGTAAAAATAACCAACAGCAATGGCAGCGCTGCATGTGAGCCAGCTGGGTGTCAATGTCGCTGAAAACACAATGTGGCAGTGTGGAAAGGCCCAGTCAACAACACACCAACAGCATTATTTAACTGCACTATTTTTTATTATAATGTGGAATATTATATTGAAATGTAAATAATAAAAAAAAATAAGTGTCTGAATAAAATACATAATTAGCAGAGATGGCCAGTAACATTTGAAAGTGTGTGGCTAAAAAAAAAATATATTATTTAATTTGAGCTAATAGTGGTCTTACATTGGAATGGAGCAATGATGATTTTATCATGATCACACATCTGACATCAAATTTATATTTGTTAAAAAAAAAAACACTTAAAATTGCATTTTAATAAATATATTCGTGTGTGTGCACAGTGTGTCAAATAAACACACACACACTCACACAGTGGCACACAGACTGGGATGCATTTGCTGTGACTCAGTGAAATGTGATAATAGCACTTACTTTGTGGCCAATAGCATGTTTTTTCTTTGAACTTGTTCGTTTGGGTCGGAATGCTGACGGTTTACATATTCAGCTACTGCCTTGGCTGGAAACTCGGTCTCGCATACATAACCAAAATCCCTGGCAAGATGTACCGCTTCTCCTGAGAGAAAGAAGGAAGAAAAAGAAAAAAAACATGAGGTTGAATGTGTTTGCTTATTAAAATATGGTTACATCAAATTCACACACACACTGCTTGGACCAACACATGATTAATCTGATCCAGGGTTTGTAGCACCTGTGCCTTCACAACAACACTAATGATGATAACAATAATAGCTTAGAAATAATAATAATGATAATAATAATAATAATAATAATAATAATAATAAAACAGCCAATACACGTCAAAGCTTCATACCGTGAGAATATGGCGAAGGAACAATAAGTGGATGTGAAATATAGACGGAGCGTCATGCTTAACACCATGTCATTGATTACCAATGCCTGCACATTATTGGAAGTCCAGCAGATCACAGAGGCATAGGGAAGCAATTTTAAAGGGCTATATACCTAAATCTTTTTTTACTATATGAGAATCACAGTTTGTCCGAGAGCCTCTGAACTCGCTTCTTCTTGTTGGTAAAATTTTTTTTTTTTCTTCCCAAAAAAAGTCTTTTGGTTTTAATTTCCTGAAGCAGTTGAGTTTTTACTGCGGGGCTTCCTGCCCATAAGCCTCCACTCCGGAAGAACGCATGCGCCAATTAGCATCAAAGCTCAAGTCCAGTAAACTCGTTTCCATAAAAATGGAGCGGATCATAAACAATGACAGCACTTCTGCAGTGTCCCTTCACTAAATAACTCCCACCCTCTGTCATCCAACCACCATGCTCCTTATTATTACCCAGAATCATACATTTCTCCAGGCTCATTACAAATACAGCGCCACATTGCCACGGAGCACACAATGGACATTCTGCAATAATGATTAACAGGGAACCAATGAACCATCGCTGGCTTTTTTCACCTTTTTGGACACACCAAATACCACTGCACTGAGGGTTCAACTCTGCAAGCAGTTGGGGCCCCTTTCTGCAATATTTGGACTCAGTTTGACAATATTTCTATTAGTATATTGATTGTGTTTTCCTTTTCTCTGTTCTGTTGTTGAATACTCCCATTATGGATGGCTTGCATTTAAATATCACATGGGTGATGCTGTATGTAATGATATGTATGTTTTGTCCTTGAACATGCGGTTTAGATCATATTCTCTTTTAGTTATTTGTATTAATGTGTATGAGTGTGCGAGTGCAGGTGCGTGAACTTTCGGGTTGGGTCATGGGTTTTGATTTTTGTTTGATGTATGTGGTGTCATTAAAATTTGTCAATAAAAATAATACACAAAAAAAATAAAAATCTGCAAGCAAAAATGGATTTATCCAGTCTGCGTAAAAAGGCATCTTTTATTCCAGCGCGCTATAATTTATTTTTTAATAATAGGCCCAAAACATACAGCTCCCAATAGGTCAGTGCAGTGCCATTTGCATGCAACACAAAATATTCAGTGCAAAGCAAAAGCATGGGAAGCTATTAACGAAAGCATTAAAAAAAAAAAACATACCCGGCTTGTATTAATGTTTGGAACAATGCGGGGTTAATAAATCAATCGACTTCTCATCCATGAGGTGAAGCAGCTCAGCGGCGCCCAATAAACAAGCAGCAACTCAATAATTAACTGGACTTCAACACAAATTCATCCAGTGTATAAACTAGGCCAGCCGTGGTGGAACCTGCAAGTGTGCGCTCCTGAAAGCGAAGGCCAAACGCTGTAAAGCCACTAGAATAACCAGCACCATCCTCTCTCTCTCTCTCTCTCTCTCTCTACACACACACACACACACACACACACATCCTTCATGCTTTATTACTTGCGAGGCAAAGTCGGTCCACATTACACGGATGAGCGCATATGCTGATTTCCAACACAGAGAAAGAAAGAGGAAGAGAGAGAGAGAGAAAAAATCCAAGCACCTGATATCGCGAGAGAGCTACAAGAGTGAGAACGTGATTTACGGGCCGCTTACCTTCGACTAGTGACGTCAGCAAGGTGACGTTGGCTGCTTTGCGTCTGCCCGCAGGTAGATTCAAGCCGATTTTATCCAGCTTCTCCCTTAAGGATCTTCCTCCATTCTTAGACTTGGCCCTGTGACAGAAACAGAAGGAGACATTTAACTATATGAAATATGTAATTTAGACTTTACATGCAAAAAAAAGTTTCCTATACATTGTGAAATATTTTGTATTAATAATTATGGCCCTATCACTTTGGGATACATCATATCTCAGCTCAGTAAAATGTGGCTCAGCTCTTCTTTTTTTTCACTAATTAAAAGGTGAATGGACTGAATTTGGCTGCCTTTACCCTCCATTACATCCCTCATATAAAAGCCATAAATAATGCTTAAAAGAGCCCCAGCCCTCTTTCACTCACCAGCAGACAAATACTGTACAAAATGAATAAATAAAGCCCTACTTAATAGGCAAGTACTATTACTGGCTGTGCGTGTCTGCAGCAGCACTTCAGTAGACAGTTCACTGGAGACCAATGTTTTCATGTGTAATGCCTTCACTGGGCCTATAGAGCATGGGGTTGAAACAGACTAGGCCTACATTAATTTGTGTGTGTGATAGAGAGAGAGAGAGAGAGAGAGAGAGAGAGAGAGAAGTTAATATGGAATTTAACAGACCCCTCCTGCTTTAAATGCAGGAGCTAGGTGTCATGGTTGGTCGATTTTAATTATTCTTGGTACAGAGAGAGAGAGAGAGAGAGAGAGAGAGAGAGAGAGTTGGAGAGAGATGCATGCTCACAGAGAGAATGAATTGGAGTAGAGTGAGAGAGTTCACACACACACACACACACACACACACACACACAGGTACAGAAAGAAAGAGAGAGATTTTTTTTGCAGTTTTTTCCAACTCACCTCCTCAGCACACCGCCCAGCAAAGAGGCGTTGAGGCACTCGGGCGGCGAGAGGCGTCTCTGCACCTCCGCCACCGTGACCTTGTACTTGGATGTGGAGCTGAGGAGAGACAGGCGACCCGGAACTGAGCAGAACACCTCGTTGGGGTTTACCACACCTCCGAAAAGACCGTCCTTATTGACGGGGATGGAGGAGAGGTTGTTGTTCTTGGATAAAGACACTGGACCTAGCCAAAGATAGAGATGGTGGTGGGGATGGAGAGAGGGAGGGAGGAAGGGAGAGAGAAAGAGAGACCGTGCTCAGTGAATTTCATGCAATGCAGAGCCTTAACTAAATGAGAATAGGGGGTGGTGGGGGGAGGGGGGGGGGGGATTTAGGCCCCGGATTTAGAGTTTAGCACCACATGTGTACACTTTCAGCAACAAGGACATGCAGAGAAAAACGACTAATAGAGGCCTATATGGCAGTAATAGTCATAATAATAGCAATATTTATAATATGTGTGGAATCAGTAGCATCAGGATTATATATTGGGCATAATTGT
Source organism: Sebastes fasciatus (assembly GCF_043250625.1). Lineage (NCBI taxonomy): Eukaryota > Metazoa > Chordata > Actinopteri > Perciformes > Sebastidae > Sebastes > Sebastes fasciatus. The sequence continues at coordinate 16,375,704 of NC_133815.1, read as the reverse complement.
AGCTCAACTACACATGTACAAAATTTTGAATATTCCATATTCCATTCCAAAATCCCATTCATCTTGTTCAGTACCTCCAGTATCTGTGCGCCTATTTTTACGCACCATGGCTCGACTCTCTGCACAAAAGCAGCCACACCAACCAACCAACCGCGAGATTTGGTATACCTATTTTGACATATCCTCGGTATCCAGCAAAATCGCCCGTGTATGTGATTTCATAGTGGGGGGATTCTCATCACTGCTGGGCTTTTTTACGCCGTTTTGGTGGTGCGCAGTAACCGGAGACAAAGGGGGACTGTGCGCCTTTTGGATAGATCACTTGTGACATTAATGGCTCAGGGGAGCCTATAATAGAGACAATAGGAGTTAAACGAACTCTTGAGATTACTAATATAAGAAGCCAATTATCATGTTGATGCGCAGATAGACAGACTCAAAATAGAGAGAATGGAAGAAAAAAAAAGACAGAAAGAAAGAAAGAAAGAAAAATCGCCCCATATCTTTGTCGAGTGAGTTCTAATTTGACCTGACAAAACGCTTTTTGAAACATGGCCATAAAAAAAAAAGGCTCTTCATGTTGTATTATATATAAATCAGCAAATAAATATTATAATCCATCGCCTTGATTCTCTCCCTTAAATGACCGAGTATCACCCTGCACACACTATAGGCTCCATCCAGCAACTTCCATTTTAAATTTGACCATGCAGTGTGATTGCAGCTATTGGCTTTCACCACTGAAGTGCCAGGATGATCGTCTATATAGGGCCTGCTGCATCTTTGACCATCAATACCACGGAGGCCTACAAAGCCCACCAGCTCTACTCATCTCCCCGCTGTGCTTCTGAAACGCTGACAGTAAATTCCATCAGCGAGAGAGAGAGGAGAAAAAAAAAAAGAAAAAAAAGGTGCAGCCAGTTTGATGCACTTGGAAACCATGTAATGAAAAATAGGCTACTGCGTATTAGGATCAGTCAGGCATTACCGCATTGCATCGAGTTCTCTGGAGCAGAATGGTGAATGGTGTGTGTGTATGCATGTGTGTGTGTGTGTGTGTAGAGCCACACTGTGCAGCTTGCAGAAACATGCATGATATATCTCGGAGGAAAATTGCTTACCTTTTTTAATTACAGTCTGGTCGGGAATGTGAATTCCTTGATCATCAACAGACTATGACACAAATGCAAAAAAAAAAAAAATTTAGCACAAAAATATCAGCCTATAAGTGAAATGCAACTCAGGATGCTGTGCACGAACAAAGCCTGACACAATTAGCGGCCAACAATCACCCAACATGGAGGCTCTCGAGGCCCATATACCTGTTATTATTGTCCAGGAGTGTTTTCAGCTGGTTTCCACCACTGATGGACGCATATTACACCAGATCACAGACTTAAATAACGAAGCTGTGTCGCCCCATAATCCTGACCTAATTTCGCCCTCATATTGGCTCTACTCACAAGGAAACTTCTAATCTAGATTGGATAGTAATTACGGCGGCGCAGCCTATTAAAGGGCCTATGAACTAATTAGAGGATTATTGGTGTTTGTTTCTGATTAAAAACTGGAGAAGAAATGCTCTAAATAAGAATGATGAGGGGTTATTGACAATTTTAGCGCTCATTTATCATGCATCTTCAGTAATCGCAGTTTATTACCTAAACTCAATCCACCAAAACTCAATTCTCCTGTTAGTGTATTAGAGTGTTATTGTTCGCATGCAGAGAACGCGCGAGCTTCATCTTGTTTTTAAACTGGGAAATCAAATAAAGTCATGAAGAGATCCGTGTAGAAATACGGGCGTATAGGCTTATTTGTTTTGTTTGTTTTATATCTTATCTTATTAGATTTAAGTGATAATATTGAGAAAAAAAAACCACATTGACAGCTAAAAAATTGGCAACTAAAATATTTTTTTATGTTTAATGTTTTGGAATTTATATTTCATAAATGGAAATAACAGTGTTACATTGTACTGTTTTATTCGAAATAAAAAAATATAATAATAATAATAATAATAACATCATTTCATGCTATTTTTTCAGGCAGCAAAAAATGGCTAACTAATTTGATGCGTTTCATCCTTAAAGAATAGTAATGATAAAAAATACTTTTACTAATATACTAATAATATTAAAAATAAATACTAATTATGAAAAGGCAGGGTGCTTGAACAAACTAATAATTATATTAAAATACAAAATAGCAGTTCTTATTTTGTAATTATAACATTAAATTAAAATATACTAGTATTGGTAACCAACTGTGCCTGACATTAATAATAATAACAATGATATTACCCTTTTATTATTTATTTTTTTAAGCCCACAACAAAAAGAGAGACTGCAGGTAGAAAAGCTGCCTCACCTGCACGTCGTCTAAAGAGTGAGGTATTCCATGGATGGGGATAGAGTCCGACAGTCCCGAATCAAGACCGTGGCCCGGTAGGAGCACTTCTCTCCGGTACTCCCGGCACAGCTGGTGCGGGAGGCTGCGGTGCTGGTGCAGCAGGCCGCTCTCCTGACTCTGCCTCTGGCCAGGCCAGCCGGGGTGCTGCGGCTGCGGCTGGGCGTGCAGCGAGTTGAGGGAGTACGGGTCGTTGACGTGCGAGTACGGGTCCTGAGACTGCGGGTAGATGGGCTGGTAGGGCGGGGGGAAGTACGGAGGCTGGAAGTCCGAGTTGGGTGTGTGGGAGAGCGGAGGAGCGCTCGTGTAGGGACTCTGGCCCACGCCGCCCAGCTGAGGTAGCCTGGCTGTCCCATTGCTGGTGCCGTCGTGACGGTCCTGGCAAGAGGAAGGACAGAAAGAAAAAGTGTTTTAAATACATTTTTAGAAGCACACACAACCATACATGATCGCATTTTCCTCTCTTTGTTTTAACTGCTGGGGCATTATTAAAAATATGGCCCTGACATGAATTAGACCAAGTGTAGGGAATCTGTAGCCTATTATTATATCTGAATAATTGATCCTGGAGGATTTCAAACAATAACACCAAATACTTGTGCGCAAAGTTTTAGAAATAAAATAACATAATAAAATGCACAAAAGTATAAATAATCAAATAAAAAACATCGAAATTCCGGAGGTGGGAATGGTCCTCTAATAAATAAATAACCCGAGTGTTATTTCAACACTTCTCCAAAGGTGTGCTACAGCTTTTACGCATGCATGCAAGCTTCACAAGACATTATTCAGCAAAAAAAAAAGAATATTAGAACAGAATCTTAGAACAGAATCTCGAATGCAAACAAAATTCGAAGTGACACGGTTGAAGCAACTTACCATCGCGGAAAAACTGTGCACTAACATTTTGAAAAGGATTTTTTGGTTGCCCACTCAAAGAAAAAGAATAATCAGTTCAAAAACACTTTGCGTGTTTTGGTGGTGGGGTGGGGGGAATTAACCAGCAAAACAAAAAAAATGTAGTAGCCCCCCGAAAAAGACTCTTTCGCTCCTGAAAGATCACGATGGACCCCGGCGATCAGATATGTGCCACAGAAGCAGGACGATAATCCATCAGAAATAAACGGTTAGATCCCAGCTGCCCTTCATGTGGGTCTAAAAAAATGCAGATATTCGGCGGATTTTTGGGTCGAAAAGTTTCTCTTGGTAAACCCTCTTTTCTCCCTCTTGCTCTCCTGGCTCTCTCTCTATCACAGTGCTGCAGTCCACTCGCTTTCAAGAGCTCATATTAGCAAAAAAAGAGCCGCTTCTTCTTCTTCGTCTTCCTCTCTTGGACTCCTAATAGAACGCACTCATGACTATTAATATCACAGGAATACTTAATAATAAGGAAAAAAGAATGGTTCGGAAAGCTGGAGGACGCAACTCAAGGCAAGGAGTCTGCGCTTAAATGACGTCCATTGAAAGGAGGAATCAGTATATCTAATCAGAGATGTGGGGAGAGAGAGAGAGAGAGAGAGGGAGTGGAGAGAGAGAAAGACTGTGGAGGGAGTGGAGAGAGAGAGAGACAAAAAGAGGGACACTCACTCTCTCGTCTGACGAATCAGAGAGAGAGAGAGGGAGGAGGAGGAGGGGGGCATTTTTAAAAGGGTCCCAGGGCCAAAAGTGAAAGAAAGACATAGGAATGAAGGGAGGTGGACCACAGACAAGGAGAAAGAGAAGAAGCCATGGAAGGAAGGAAAACAACGTGCACCTCTGAACTGGGTGAAAATCCAGCAGCAGACGACGTTATGGGCTCATTTCTACCGCGCGTCTCTTTGTTTTCCGAGCTGCCCTCCATTGGGTCTACTTTCTCTCTTCCGAATTAATCCACCGGTTTCCTTCCTCGACTCCAAAAAAAAGCCCAGAGTCACACCGGCTAACTTTTAACTTTGACAAGGAAAAGACGGAGAGAAATAAATTCCTAAAAGTCAATGACAGCCAAGCAGGGCCGCTCGAGATCCGACGCGCTCTCACCAACTTTTACGCGCGGCTAAAAAAGCTCCCCTTCCTGCTTATTCACACATTTTTACCATAATCATGGCACCTGCACTTTATGATCCATTTATGTGTCTACATTTTGATTTTTATGTTTGCTTTTAATGTTTTGCTTTTACTGCCAAGAGCTGCTAAACTGTTTTTCGTTGTTTGTTTCAATGACAATGACAATAAAGTCTATATTCTATTTATGAATAAAGAAATTGGCTAAAATTAATATTACGAAACACCGGGCTGTGACCGGATTTCGATTGCACATTTTTATTATTTTTTTAGGCATCAACCAGCATGGAAAACAACGTAAATAAAGAGAAAACAATCACCACAACATGAACGCCGAGGTGCCCAGCTTTTGTTTTCCTACATCCCGGGTATCCTCGGGTGAAAACACGTTGGACTGGCTTCTCCACTCCTAAACAAGTCCTTGATATTACTTCCAAACTTTGTCTATGTCCATAACAACAATCACTCAGTTGTATGCACTCCTCAAATACATGCACACAAGCGAAATCTGACGGCTCAAATTGCAGATAAATTAAAAAACTGAAGGGTAAATAAATGTCCATGCCATTTGAGCAGTGAATAAAAAGCAGGCTGTGTGTTACCGCTTACATCTGCACATTTAGTCGAAATATTAATTTTAATAAAAATGCATGGTACGTGTATATTATTATTTTAATGTTTCCACGTGTTATTTAATTTTTAGATTAATTTTTTTAATGTGAATTTAAAAGAGGAAAAATAAATAAATCAGTGGTGTGATTTTTACTCATGTAACTAATATTTCTAAATACAGCTGTTATTGCCATACAGCGAAATTATTTCTCTCATTATTATTGATATTATTATTCCCATTAATAATAATAATATAATTCAAATTAGTATTATTATAATTAATATCCTATAATTTTACTCTACACAAATACACAAAAAAGTTATGAAATTAATAAAAAACATGGATCTATTCATGCTGCAAGTTGAATTAAATGTGTTCGCTGTCAAAAAAAAATGACATATCTGGATCAAAACAATACAACACATCCCTACAAAAATAATCCATATTAGTTCAATTTCACAAATTAAATTAAACGAATCAAAGAGGAGCCCCTTACCTCGCAATCTTCATATTTAATGTTATCAGTTAATTTCCAAAGCATTCTCATGGATTGTTGAGGTGGATATAAGGTATCGCCTTATAGTCTTGTTTTCAACTCAGTGAATTGTGCTCCCCCGCTCAGAAAAAACTACTTTTATTGAAGCTGTGGGCTGCTGTCTGTCTTGCGCTCTGAGGTCTCCCTCTAATGGTGGAAGTGAAGGGCTGGAGCAGCTCTGTAATAACACTGGCACAGGGCCTCATTAGCATATCAACAGCAGTTTGATTCCCAACCCATCTGCTCACACACAACACCAATGGACAGCAGCGCACAGGTAAAAACTAAAGCAGCAAGACGCTCCACCATGCTTCTTATTTCTACTGTTCAGTGAGGTGTGTGTTTGTTGAGGAGGGTATATAGTCATGCATGCATGGGGACCTGCATGCACCTGGGTTAAAAGTGGATTTTTACGCGTCGAAAAGCATATTCGACTCCACAAAAATTGTATTTTTAACAATATAGTTCAATTTGTATGATAAAAAAAAATTAGAAAATGCTGTGGAAAAACTTTTTTTGGGGCTTATTAAAACACATCAGAGACTGCACCAACCTGTCCACATTCAAATCACTAATCACTTTTTTAGAACTGCTTTTGTAATTAATATTCTGTGTTTTATATCTTTTTTTATATGATGTCCTTGTTTTATGATCTTTTTAATCTATGTAAAGTGTCTTTGAGTTTTTAGAAAAGCTGCTATATAAATAAAATGTATTATTATTATTATTATTATTATTATGACTCCCAGTGTCTTATTGATTACTTTTCTATCTAGGACTTGATGTGAAAACAGCATGCAAATACAACCCTGTCACACACTTTTTTTTTTTAAACTCCCCAAACTGTTATTTTAATCCCATTGAGAGTGGAGAGACCTTGAGAGGCTATTCTTCTTTCAATGTTATGTTAAAAAGGTGAGCCATTCGAAGCTGGCTCTACAGGTCCATTGACTACCTGTAAGGGTGGCAGGGTTTAGGGTTGGGGGGGGGATGTAAATAATTAACACAACAACATGGCCTTGTTTCATGTGAATGGGCGGCTCTAGGTGAGCCTGGCTCTGCCCTGTCGCCGGCCGAGACCTCACCTCAGCGGGTCGTGGGTCAGCAGACAGGTCGCCAGCTCTTTTTAAGGCGTTGGCTTCTCTCTAGGTTAAAACCTGGATTACCATTTTTGGTGGAGAGCCCTTTTTTTTTTGCAAGCAGTTGTTATTAATGAGAATGAAAGCGATGATACTGGCTGACAATGACAGCTTTGAGTGTCTTTTTGTGGAGATGTGGACTGGTTGTCTGTTGTTGGTGTTTTTTGTTGTTGTTTTTTTTAAAAGGAGTGAAACTAAAGTGTTTTAGTTTCTCTTAAATCCTCCACACCTCACACAATACAGCAAGGGCCAGGTTTTCAGTGAGACTCGAAATTCGAATTCGATATTCGACAACTCCGAATTTGGAACAGCTGTAAATATAATGCAAAGTATGAAAAGTTACACTTCAAAGACGCAGACACATTTCTTTTTGGAATAAAGGGCTGTTTTTTTGTTGTTGACAAAAACACATCTTGTGTCTTGTTTCCACACATTTCTAATTTATGATAAAACAACACAATCTGACAACCTATAACAACATGCGATCCTCAGGTTTCCACAGCAAAAAAAACAACCGAGATGGACAATTTGACATGTATGAGCTACATCACCGCAAAAACAGGGCTTTCCAAAATAAAAGTACTTCTTTATATGTATGATCTCCTGGCGGATTATAAGCCTCTAAACTACACAAGAGTGCTGTTCCACCTCTCTTTTACAAAAGATTCCACGGTGCCTGTGCAGCCTCATCCTACAACAAGTCGACACTTTGACAGTTTTCATGGATTTTCACCGCCGTGTCTTTGTCTTAAAGTTAAAGCAGCACATACCTGCCATTCGCCCATTTTGCCCATAATTGACATTCTTTGTCTTCTGCTGCCTTCGGTGTGTTCTTCTTTTTTTTTGGTCGATCCGGTGCCGTGTCTATCCCAAATGAGCCTCCGGTCCCAAAGTAAACCTTTTACTTTTTTTCCCCCTTACCTGGACCGGATCGCCTCACCTGGCCATAAAAAGCGGTGCGAGCCACCTGGTGACGCATGCGCACTTCTACCGGGTGTGGACGAGAAAGGAGAAACTACCTGGGAAAAAAGTGAAATAGATTTGTCTGGCTGCTGTATGGGCCTAAACTGTCATACTTTGGTCTCTATAATGACAATTTAATGAGTTTTCATGAAACAATAAAACGCATAAAAACCTTGATATTATAAGCCTATACTTATTTGAGGAAACTCTTGAGATCCAACAATAATTATATTTGCAAGGAACTGTCTTTAACAAATAAAAATACATATTTCATTGAGTGACCATTTCTTTACATCAGGTGAATTTAAAATTATTCCGTTTATAAAAAAGTGTGAAAATTGTATTGTGCACATTAAAAGCCAAGGAGCCTGTGATAAGCTTTCCCTTAATATATGGTAAATAATTAATAAATATATGTGAGAATATGCTAAAAACTGCAAGGTAATTCAATACAGAGCAAAGCCCAAAAATACTAAGTTACATGGATAACATGTTTGTCTTCAACTGATATAAAAATAAAATGTCTTTTTTTTTTTCTTCTTCACTGTATTGTCTAGAAAACATGAATTCTCCCTGCAAATGAAACTGTGTCAAGTTAAAAAACTTGAAGGTTAACTGCCAACATCATTACTTCTTCTTACACAGAGAGCTACCCTGCTATTGTGAGGGTCATTATTTATTTATCCACTGTTTATTTCTAATACATACTTATGTAGACCCCTCGGGCCATATTGCGAATGAGCTCTCCCTCTCTCTCTGTCTCTTACACACACACACACACACACACCAACACACACACGCGCACACACACAGAGGAGAGCAACACGTGCGCTCACATAGGTGATAATGGTCAAAATGCATTTAGTCCAAAAACCTCTTTTTGTCCTCTTTCAAGTTCCTGATGGAGCACACACACACACACACGCACACACACACACACACGCAGAAAGCAATGCGATGCACGTCGCTGGCTGCATGGATGTTCTCTCTCACTACATCAAACCCTTATATTAAACATATTTAATGCAAGCACTGAGAATATTAGACAAACTTTTTTATGGAAAAAAATACACTTTTTTTTTTTTGCAATTGCATAATTCCACATAGAATCTATAGATTTTTTTGTGCAGTGTTAATATTTAAAACAAAGCCTTCATGTTTGACTTCAAAGGCGCACACATTTTAACTGCACACACAATACCTGCAGCTATATAGACCTCACCAGGACTGGACAAAAGAGAGGGAGGTGGAGGTGGAGGAGGAGGTGGTGGTGGAGGGGGATCAGAAATATTGTTTGGGGCTCTGCGCACTAAAAGGGAGGAGTAAGTTTTAAAGCAGAGCTGTCTGAGAGTGGGTTCCTCTCTCAGACAAGAGCGGGGTCCCTTTTGAATATCCAGCCTGTTTGTCTAAGGCTTGGTTTCAACCACTTCCACCATTGCACCCACCAGGCCTCCGGCAACCTTCAGCTTCCTAAAAACTGCGAGCTGTGTTTAATAGGCGTCGGCAAACGGCTGTGCCCAAGGCCATTTATACAGCCATTCATATTTAGACACATTGTTATTATAAAGAAATTATTGTTGCAATTGTTCTTGTAATTATTATTATTATATATTTTATTTTCTGTATTAATTTGATGGTGCGTTTGTGCGCGTGTGTGTTATACAAAAATGGAAAACTGCTGAGACACAAATAGATCTTCGTGCGTAATTACGCACAAAAATGTTCCGGGAAGCTTTTTCTCCTCCTTCCCTCAGTTGTTTTGAAATATTAATTGGTGATGGGACTAATTTCCTGGCTCCCCCAAGTTATGGAGAAGTTGGAAAATGATCTTAAAGAAAATATTACAGCCAGTGGCGGCCGGCCAATAGAGGGCGCCCTCCCTGAGTCACACACAAAAAAACATTACTACTGCTACTACTAATAATAATAATAAAAAATATACAAATTGTCAATATTTGTGTTTTAAATATGGAATGCACCCAGTAATATGTCTAATTTGATTGTAATGTGATTATATGTTGTATTAATAATCTGAATCTATAAAGTAACTAAAGTTCTCAGATAAATGTAGTGGAGTAAAAAAGTCTAATATTTCCCTCTGAGATGTAGTGGAGTAGAAGTAGAAAGTAGCAGAACATGGAAATACTCAAGTAAAGTATAAGTACCTCAAAATTGTGTTGAGGTACTTTCCACCCCTGAGTACATTTTATACTGTTGTGTTTTTTAAAAGCATTATTTACTCTTCCTGTTGGAATAACATAATTGTTAATTATTTAACTGCAAAGTAGTAATGTGTTTTTTGTTACCTTCACTTATTTTTGCATTAAATCATAACGGGATGTTTGCTGAAATTGATTGGATGTGGTTTGCAGACTACAGCTGGACTGGGCCTGACTGACTGCTAAAGACAGTAAACCATCACCAGTACTCAAGACACAGAAGTAGCTCATGTATAGCTCCGTAAGATCATGAAATCGGTGTCTATTGAGTGAGAAGGTTTCAGGCCCATTGTATTATGAGACGCTGCTTTAACCGAGGAAGATAAATTGTATTCTAGCGCCACCTTGCTTTAGGAGCAGAGCCTGTGGATTTAAAATAATATTGCAGGTAATTGAAACCAAATGAGAATGTGAGCGCATGTGAGCATTCCAGTTAAGTGGAACTGCCAAACCGATGCCAGTCAAAAAAAAAAAAAAAAAAAAAAAGCAGGTGGTCAAAAGGGATCATGTGCAAATTTAGTGAAATATAAAATATGTCCAGAATTCAGGCAAATGTCAGGTTTGTTTATCATTTTGGCCAGAATTTATATAGATGACATTCATTGGGCTTAGTTGAGCCCTCTTGTTGACCTTTATCCACCTGTCTTTCTTCATGAACTTTAACCACACTTCCAAAACTAAAACCTGCACCATTTTCACGGTGATCACCCAACAAAGGTGACTAACTGAAAACACACATTCCGATGCAGGGATTTTGTCCTGCCATTTGTGCCCACATTTTTCTGTGAATGTAAAGCAAAAATATATTTTGGGAAAAAAAATCAAGAAAGCTTGTGGATGTTGGGGTCTTAAAACACAACTTAATCTGATCCTGTGGTGCCATCTTGTGGTCGTAAAAATAAAAAACAGTTCCCACTCTGGTGTCTGAGGACCATCAACCAGGTCCTTGATGTGCTGCTATGTGGGCCCCTCAGTACATTGAGACCTCTAGTTAATTTCACTGTCATGACATGAGTTATCAGATCAGATGAAAAGGATTTATTTTTGTAAACAAGGTTTCAGTCTCCCCACTGTTTGTTCCTCTCAGTATAAAAAATAATACATTTTTATATGTCAAATAACAAAAGTCCTCATAGATGAGATTCCTAAGAGCAAATTACTTTGAAATAATATAAAAATAGTAATAGAATTAGAATGATAGAATAAATAAATAAATAGAATGAATATGTTAAACATGTTAATCACTACTCGTAGACACACTAATGATGTCTATTATTGTTTATATTATTTTTGCTAATTTTATTTTCTGTCTGCTTAGACAAATATACAGAACATGTATTATGTACAACGTAGGCCTACTAGGCTTATTAAACCTAAGTATGACTAATGAAATGTATCTTTAAAAAAGATATAAACGATAATATAAATCATATATAAATAACTGCTCATCGTGGAGCATGTATTTATTTTAACAGGACTTTAAGAGGTGCGATTGAAATTACTGCTGCGTTCAAGAACAGTAGGAAGTTTATAAAAAGTTGAAGTGCAATGATGTAATTACGACCGCTGTCCACAGTAGTAGTAGGGTAGTAGTTTTAAAAAAAATGCAGTTCATGAAAACATGATGGTTCATGAAGACACATCTCTTGTGAGATTTATTTTTGCATGACATAAAACAGGTTTTTGCAGCAGCAGCAGCTAGTGTAGCGTCAGAGATTGGGCCAATAACACAAATGTTGTGTTTATAACAATAGGATAAAGAGTACATCAACATTTGGAGAACATTTCTTTTTTAATGTGCCCATATATTTCATCAACTACTACAAAGTTTGAAAAAAAATATTAATCTTTGGAAATGTGAACAATATAAGTCAGAAAAAACACTAGGCTATTTATTTATTATTATTAATTATTTTTTGTAGAGATTCCGCTTCTCATGAACGCAGCACCTGCTTCCCCAAGCAATAGGGCTTTTAGCCTACATTTCCCATCAGGCACCACGCCATGTTATGTGCACCAATAATTTGTGCTCGGTGGAGAACAGGTTACCGTTTGGTTGTGCCAGAGGACGAACTGAAAGAGCAAGGTTGTATGGAGCTATCTTAATTTGTTCTAGCTTAATTTTTGCACATTTTCAGACGTTTAAAGCTCTAATTGTTATACACAAACAATGGCCTAGCCTATATATATATCCTGTAAGCTTTGGTGTATGTTGCTATAGCATGTGTGTTTTCCTAGCTTGTGCTCCTCAAGGCTGTGCAAAGCTGCTAGCCTTATCTAATAAACCAGACACACACACACACCCTGCAGTTGAGCCACAATGTAACGATTTCTGATTAAAGCTGCTACAATGTTTCTGTATGTTCTGTTCCCTTAGCTAGTGTTCTAGAACAGCTCTGTGTTGCAGCACTCTCACAGTCCTTTTGGTATTTTTTGCATCAGTATAAGTAGTATTAGGTTCACTAGCAGGGAGTCGTTTGGATTGAATAGTTGCACGTTACACACGTTAGTTTGTTACATCACTCACTCACACGCTGTGTTTCCTTGCAGGTGTCCAACATGTCTGTGGATTGGGTAGGATATGGATACGCAGCCCTCATCGCATCCGGGGGAGCCATTGGTTATGTGAAAGCAGGTAGGCCTATTTTATGTGTGGAAAAAGGTGGAAGGATATACGCCTTTCAGGTCCCGCACTATTTTCTTCCAGATTATAATGATATTTGCTGATGTGGTATTTGCTTTGCTTGTTTGATTTTCTTTTATACATTACTGCTTTTCTGAAGTTTACAATTACTTCACCATCTTTTAGAAATCTTCAGTAAGTAGGATTAGGATAACCTCAGTCTTGTAAACTTTAACATTTAAAGGTCCCATATTATAAAAGAGTTAGATTTTCATATTTTTTTATTATAGAGCAGGCTTAAGTCCTATATAAATACTGTGAAAGTATCGAAACGCTCAATCCACAGGGAAATACACACAGCCCGTATTCAGAAACTCTGCATTTGAAACAAGCTGTCAGGATTTCTGTCCATTTGTGATGTCACAAATATACAATATTTAGACCCTTTACGCAGTTTTAAACATAAGCATTCTAAATGTGTCCCTGTTTCTATCCTGTTGTAGTGTATGTGAATGTCATCAACTGACAGGAAGTATACATGGACCCAAGCCGTTGCTTCGCAATGCAATCCTGTTGCAATTCCGTCGAAATGCACTAAAACGAAACGTTTCAGACAGAGGGTAAATACAGGCATATTCAGGCTGACAGTATGAGGAAAATAAAGTTTGTTTTTTTAACATAACAGCATGTAAACATGTTCTAGTAGAAACACAAAATACAAGTATGAACCTGAAAATGAGCATGATATGGGACCTTTAAAACAGATCGCCTTCTTAAATTATCCATGTGCATTCAATTATGCACTATGAAACTAAAATACATAATAATTATAATAATAATAATCTTTATTTTTATAGCACCTTTCTAAACATAGTTTCAAAGTGCTTGCACAGATACAATGAAATACAGACAAAATAAAAACAACAATAAAAGAACAAAACATAAAGACCAAATAATGATAAAACTACAACCCGTAACCAGTGGTATCAAAACAATAAGTTACTACACATAAGCCGAAAGAGGACAATATAAGGTGTGGTGAAAAAGTGCACCAAGCTGTTGCCCTTACGGAGTTAAAAAAAAGCTTTTTTATAAAAAAATTGATTTTTAAAAGAGATTTAAAATTGGTAGTAGAGCTAGCTAACCTGAGGTCCCGAGGTAGGCTCATTGGGGCATCGATGGCAAAGGCCCTGTCACCCTTAGTCACCAGCCTAGACCTGGGTACAACCAGTATAGAGCCAAGTCAGAGGACATCAGATTACGTGGTGGCACCGCAGGGTGTAAGGAGCTCAGTGATGTAGCTTGGTGCCAAACCATGCAGAGCTTTAAAAGTAAATAATAACATCTTTTTACATGACTCCCATAACACACCAGTCTATGCTGCTCTTCCTGTGGATATCAGGTGCAGATGTCCATTCATTTATTGGTTTATTTAAGACAGGGACAGTGCACAATACATGTGTTGCAGCAGGTATAAGCACAATGCTAGTTTCCATCTGTTGTCCCTGAGCATGTATAAAATGCACATACTGTATAACACTATAAAAATTCCACATTAATAAATACACCCATAGGATATATATCAAGCCTGGATGTCAATAACAATATAAAAATGATAAATTTGCATTAATAAATACACCTGTAGGACATATATAAGACCTTAATGAAAATATAACTATATAAAACAATAAATCCACATTAATAAATCCACCTATATGACTATTATATCAGACCTTAATGACAACATGACGGTCTGTCTTTCAGACATTTTTTAACACTAGTTTTAAACTGACTAAAGGTGTTGATCTGCTGTGTGTTGTTTCTTTAAGGCAGCGTCCCCTCCCTCGCTGCTGGTCTTGTCTTCGGCGGCCTCGCAGGTTTTGGGGCCTACCAGATCTCCAATGACCCCAAAAATATTTGGGTGTCCCTCGGTTGGTGTACTTTACTGTATTTGGTGTATTATGTGTTGCATGGGCTGGGGATATTCTAGAGTTTCTGAATAAGAACAGAAATGTGTCTGTATCCTCCACTGACATTTACCACCTTACGGTGTCTTCCAGCTACATCAGGAGCTCTGACCGGCGTCATGGGAAAGAGGTTCTACGGATCCAGGAAGTTCATGCCAGCTGGCTTGATGGCTGCAGCAAGGTATCCATCTCAATTCATATGACTGAACTAATTTTACTAATGTAATGGTAAGGATGACTGTAACAGGGTGTGGTGGTTTATGTACTTGATAAATGTGTCTCCGATGTGTCCGTTTACTGTTTATCCCAGATGATCACTCCTACTCTGAACTCAAAATCTATATCTCTCTGAGCTAAAAGTCAAGAACAGGGATGTGATATTTCCTTTTTTTTTGTCTTGTTCCAGTCTTGTGATGGTGGGAAAGCTTAGTATGGCGTTGCTCCAGAAACCCCAAGAGTCCTGATGGAGTAAAGATGTGTACCCCATCTTCTGTTTCAGGAGCAGTCTGTCAGCATTTGTCATTTACTGTTAATGTCATTTTTGTAAAAAAAAAAAGTATATTTGAGGGTGAAATATAGTACCTTGTTTATATAATAGGAATGGTTGTCCTGTCCTTTTTTTGAACGAATGCATTATGAACTTTCATATTTATTTGTATAAAAGGTTTACAAAATGTTCAGTTACATAATACAAAGAGGTGTCTTACGGTACACAGAATAAGTATTTTTGTAGTTGTTACACTGACAATTTTTGATGAGAATAAAAGCAGAGGGGGACATAGCATTGGAGGAGGTATTAATAAATGTTATGCTTTGTCATCTGTAGTAAAACAATACTTGACAATGATCATAAACTAGACGAGTATAAAAATGAAAAGCTACGCTACAATTAAAATCCTACTCAGAATACCCCAACAACACTAACAGAAGAATTGGCTCACACTGGATCCTTCAGGAATACAGTGGGATTGTCTTGCAGACGGCATCAGTCTTGGTTCTGCGTCATGGCAACCGTCATCTCCAAAAACATGGGAGACTCCATGCACAATTACAGTTACATCTCTGGAAACACAATGATGCCATTTTGGCATGAAAAATGTCTCCTCGAAGAACGTGGGATGTACATCTGTTGTGACTACGTTTTGTCCTCTACCAGCTACCTCCACAATGGATTTAGTTTCAGGGAACAAACAGCATTTCCTCCAGGTTTGAGTGCGCTTAAAACTCTGATTAGGGTTACCTTCCGTAGCCAAAGAGAAGCTGTACAATTCTTTCTGAACTACCGAGTTCCACCGTATTTGGATGTCCAGTCCACCCTGCCGTGTACGGGCTGTACTGGAGGAGCTCTGGTCAGGAGGTTCCCAGAGGTTTTCCCCAGGGCTGAGTAGCTGCTGCCCTTCATCTGAGTCCTGTCCGCCCTCCTCTTCCAGCCGTCGTAATCTGGAGGAACATGCCAGTCGGTCAGTGTGTCTATCTCCAATATATACAGTAGCTATCTGTCTTTATTAGAAGCCTTTTTATATGTGATGCAAGACACATTCACACCAGCTAAAAAATAGGATTTTGTTAAATGGCATCAAAATAAATATAATGATAGCAGCAGCAAAAGCAATTGACAATGTAAACAATACAGAAGGACTATTTTTCTCTGAAAATATAAATAAACACAAGGATTCAAGCAAGAATCATTAAAGAAAAGCCGAATAGCAACCATTAGAAAGTGGCAATACCTTCATTAGTTTCGCTCAAAGATGAGTCGGATACAGGCTTGGACTTTGCAGATTTCGATTTGTCTTTTTTATTATCAGGAGGAGAAGAAGAAAGATTGACTGAAAGAGTGAAGGAAGAGGAGAAAACATATAGTCCCAGTGAGTGAGAGTTTGGATGGCAAGTAAGAAACTGAACAGAGTGTAGGAGTAGGAATAGTCAGGACGACCACACGAGAGAGCAGTTCTTCTTACAGAAACAGTATTTACTTAAGATTAAGATTTGATGAGGAGTGCAACCATTTGAGCCAGATAAGTGGGGAGGTTATTTGATTTAAAAGTATCAAGAATCATTTTGTTAGCTTTACATAGATGGAATAAAATCGTACTTGTGTGCTGTCCCGCCAACGGGGCGAGCTGGATCCTCTGCCCCACTGAGCCCACCTCTTTCTTCTGGACTGAGGGGATATAACCACCAGAGAGGTTGTATTTGGTGCTCACAAAGTTCCCTAAAAGAGGAGAAAGACACAGTTCATTATTTTATTTTGTTATGTATTTTATCGTTACCCCCTCCATGTACCCTTAGCTTCTAGTCAGGGTCATATAACCTAATATAATGTGCACCATTTAAAACACAAAAACATACAAATGAAGAAAACACCTAATCGATGTTCTCACACGTGGCTTTACTGATACAAATGATTTGTGTGAACAAGTACTGCATATGCAACAGCTACTGAGGACCCAAACAAACGACTAAGGCCAAGTGACTGAAGTCATTCAGCTTCTCCAGCGACTCCATCGATCTGCTCCACCAGCAGCCACAGATGCTAATCAGTGTAATTAGAGAAAAGCCCCATTGTTCCCATATGAAGACGTTGTGGTTGTAGTGCAATTTAACATCTATTTAGCAACTGGGGTTCTTAGTTCTCTGGGTTAAACTGTGTATTTGTACCCTCGTCTCCTGCGGGGGCCTTTAGCAGCTGGTTTCTTTCGCATGTTAAGTCGCTGGCTTGAATACCTGGAGCTTGTTGCATCAGCCAACACACTAACTATAATGTTCTGTACACAAAATAGCTTATATTTAAGTACATTTACAGCGTTGCGTCCAACTGTGAAACACAGCAGAACAGTTCACATGAAGACATCTCAATGAAATACCTTTGGAGAGATCGATTTTCTCCAGTATTCGTTCTTTAACGACAGTTTTCTGTGGTGGGCTATCCTCAGATTTAGAGGCATTCTCTTCTAGTCACGCACCAGAAAAGTAGAGTCGGAGGAGATATGTTTGCAATCAAGAGAGAAAGAGGAAGAAGAAAAATAGAAACGAGAAGAGAAATATCATGTAGATGTTAGCACAGATGAAGCTGCGTCTCTAAAGTTAACAGAAAAGAGAGAACAAAAGAGACTTTTTCTTAATTTTAATGAAAAAATACAATCATGAGGTGTATTCATTGGTGTATGAAAACAAACGTTGTGTGTGTGTGAGTGCTGGGAGGTGGGATAAATGAGCAGGGGGTGCAGTTGAGCACCATTTAAGGAACACTTGATCTTACACCGACAGTCTTAATCTCATGAATAAGCAATGGAAAAGGCAGAGACAGGGTAAAAGAGACAGAAGAAGAAGAGAGCACGGCGGGGAGCCATATTGTGTGTCGGTCTACATGACAAATGATTCATAGAGGTCTCCCCTCTCTAAAGTCGCAGACACTTAGGCTCACTCCTAACGCTGCTGTTTCAGTGGCTCCATAACTACTGATCAGGAGGCATTAGCTGCATCATTAGCATTTAGTGCCTTTGTGGCACGAAGTGGACGGGGTCATATTATGTAACAGGAGGTGACACTGACAGTCGCCAGGTTTCCACTGCATGGCAAAATGAGAAGCTCTGAATAAGAAGCCTAGGGTTAATGTTATTGTGTTAGCTCAGTTATAGATTCTCAAGAAGATTTGTTTTTGTTGGAAGAGTTGCAGTGTTTTTGTCTTTGGATCTGCATATTTTATGTGAGGTTCACAGTGTACGTCCACAGTGTGTACAATGTGTTATTTCAAAAAATGTTGTTCAGGTGAGGGGTAAAATAAACACTGAAAAATAGTGAAAGATTCACTGACAAACTGACAAATATAACAGGATACTTGCATTAAAAGAACCCTTAATTTGCTTGTGAATATCCTGCAACACTACACCATAGGAGCTCTACAAGCTGTTGACATAATTTCTTTAACGTGTTAATTAAATCTGGAAACCCGAGCCCCGTCCACTCCACACACCCTATCAAACCCTTTTAACACCTCTCCATTAGACATCAGTGCTCACCTGCGTTGGCTCTGGCGACAGCTATTCCTCCTCCAATAGGAGCAAGCGGTTTATTTACAGTGTTGGAGGAGTTCTCCCACAGGTCCCGCAGCGTCATACCACTCAGCTCCTTATCTCCAGAAGTCTGATTCTTGCCGATCAACCCTGGAATGCAACATAAATTATGTGATGAAAAATCAAAAGTACAAATCATCATGTTGCTTCATTGTTTTATGAAACCTGGCCGATCAGGTGGCTCCGGGTGAATGCGATGATGCCTGTGAGGATGATGCCTTGTTTTAATGACCAATATTTATTGACATTTGCATTAGTGGACAACCCCTCCAAACCACTAGGTGTCCCTGTGTCCTGTGTGCTGGCTCTTCTTAATGTTACAGGATCTGGTGGATGTTTGTTCTGTTATTTTTGGTTATGTTGTAAATAATTGCCTACTTATTATTTTTAAACTCGTCTGTTCTCCCGTTTCAGTTGCAGCCTTTGAGTCAGTATGCATGACAATAAATCACCTGACACTGATAAAACAAAGCATATAAACACATTTTCAATGATGCAAAACCATAAAGAAATATGGAAAGATTGCTCGTTGGTGAACTCTTTCCAATAATAAAGATTACCAGATTGGCTAGTTAGTCATGCAGTCTTACCTGGCAAGTATCGTGACTGGCTCAGATAGTGCTGTCGTGCAGCAGATCCTGGGACGTTGGAGTCCATTTGGCTGATCTTAACATTGTTGGGTAGCTTAGTGACCGTGCTGAAGGAATACAGAGGTTTCTGCTCTTTGGGCCTGAAAACAGAAACCAGACATTTAAAGGTCAAAAAGCACCTAATTATTTGAAGTGTAGTTATCAATTTAGCAAATAATTTATACAGATTGGGCAGAAAATATTGCATATCATTTAAATTTAAAAGTTAAACTTTAAAATCATATAAACTACAGTATATGACAATAAGAAAATGCTTCACAACTCGTATAACCTACCATCTTAAATAATGCATGATGCATGAGACAGCCAACACACATTTTTAGTCTTCTACAATGCACTGCTGCAGTGTCAATGCTTACATTCTTGTCAAACTGCCAACCCAGTTGTGTTAGGACATCACAGCACTTACTGTGGGCGGTGCTCCTTAGGGCTCCTCTCCTCCTCTGCGTCCCCCAGGCTGGGTTTCTTGGAGTTGGAGGCGGCGGTTTCCGACGGGTCCAATTCCTCCCAGCTGTCTGAGGTCTTGGCCACCGTCTGGCCCCAGCGACGACGGCCACTCTTCAGCACCCCCATCCCACCACCACCAACGCTGTTCTCACTGCCCAGCGACACTGCTTTCTGCAGAAGAGGATTGTCTTACAAGTCTTACTCCTTCGAAGAGGAGTCGATTATGCAAAGTCTGAGGCCAGAAGGATTCTTTTATGTATTAATATTATTTATAACATGAAATACAATAAATAAAGTTCTGATTTGCACAAAGACACTCACTGCATGGCTGAGGCTTCCTGGTTTACTCTCAGTTTGGGGAAGGGGGATCTGCTGAAGGGGCTGATGCTGCTGCTGTTGGTTTCTGGAGGAGGATGCGGAGGCTTTGGACTCAGATGAAGACTGCTGGGGATCAGCCTTGGACTCTGAGACCTGCTTCTGGACCGGCGGCCTGGCCTGGACCTTCTTGACCTCCTGGCTCTGAGGACGAGGCCCTAAGATCTGGCCCACCTGGAAGTACGGGTAACGCAGGGCCTAGACAGGGAGAGAAAGGAATACAGCATTGTTATACTGAATAGTCTGTAAGCATTGTTTTCTAGCACATTGAAGATGTCCTTAACCGTATGTACTCCATAACACTCAAGGACTTTAAACTCTGTACATTCAAACAACATGGATCAGACCATTGTGGAGCTTGAACGCTCAAACCTCCAGGGAGGTTTTGAATTGTTTCCTTCGATTTGGCTGAAATTAGATGTGCATCCTACACCTGGGAGCTTTGTAAGCAGGGAATGGAAAAGCATCGTCACACCCGCCGGAAAGGTGTTTCCTACTCAGGCCCCACAGAGAAATCCAACTGTCTCAGTGGAGTGGAAATTATGTCTAACTATGTATTGACCATGTGTTGTACGTGATAATAATACGCAGCGCAGAGCACACTGGCCGAGGTAGAACATTTTGCAGCGGCAGAGAGAAGGAAGTATGGCTTAAGCGCTACTTAAAATGACTGGGATTAGGATACTAATACAATCTCAGTATTGGGACACTGATAATCTGCATGTTGTAGTGAGTATTGCACTGTTATGGAAATCTCTGGGGACAGGTATGGGTTTGTTTAGGTTTAAAGTTAAAGTATGTCATAAGAGGTCCTTGGAGTGGTAGACACTTGTTGCTTTTGTCCCCCTGTGTGTTGATTTATGGTACTTTCACTCCCAATAAATGACATTTACATTGAACAAATCAAGCCTGGACTTCTTACTGTATGACCAGACCTTTAGACTCAGCCTTGGGGCTCGGTTTTGCCTACCTGTACAGCCGTGGGTCTTTTTTTGGGATCCCATTGCATGAGGTCCCGCATCAGGGTGATAGCCTCGTTGCTGGCATTAGGGATGAGGGTCTTCAGGTGGGTCGGCACACATTGGGGGAAGCGAAAGTTCATAGCAGATGCTAGTTGGTAGCCCTCTGACCAATCCGTCTACAGGAAGAAACAAGCAGATGGTTATTCATTATTATATTTATAAATCAGGTGTTTACAGATCGAGTTGTTTGATTGTCATTTAAAATATATATAGACTTTTCATAAGTCCTGTCACTCTGCTAAAGTGGCTTTTAAACGTCACATGTATCATATGTAATATATAGAACGCTCAATTTATTGTCTCAGTGTAGACAAATCATTAATTTTACTCTGTCTATGGCTACCTAAGTAGAGCGTGATGATCATATGAGAAACATGGGGGCTGATGAGAGAGAAGGCAAACAGGTTTTAAGGCAATTTGAGGACCTTACTGTTGGTTTGGATTGGATATCTTTGTGTCATTTTTCCATGAGAGGGTCCATGAGAGTGCATGCCCTCTATGTGTAGATCACATATAATGATGCATAAGAAACCCAACACCGCCTGAACACATCTGGTCAGCACCAACTACTGCTTTGATGGAAGAGCTTCCAATGCAATTATACAATATATCATAAAATATGTATGAATAAAAAATATGAGACCTTTATAACCAATACATCCATGAACAATGTAACCTATAGAGTGGATCAGTGGCACCGAATGCCTGCCCTTGCGGTTGAGGTCAGAGACTCAGTTCAAGACCAGGTCATAACAAAATGGGCTCTGCTTAGCAATCAGAGGAAATAGCAATGGATTTTGGGGAAAGCCTTGTTCAGAGAGAGGAACACTACTTTTGGCCTACTTACGTACTATTTATTTTTATATGGTAAACATATTTTCTCTAAATAAGCTTAATCATGTCATTGTAGATATTTTTTCTGTTCATTTCACACATTAAAACCCTGAATAAAGGTCAATCATTTCCACCTCATTCAGTTTCTTCTCACCTTTTTGACGGTGCCTAGGACTTGGCAGATCTTAAAGATCTCATCCACTTCACTGTTCCCGGGGAAAAGAGGTCTGAGAGTGTAGAGTTCAGCCATGATGCAGCCCACGGCCCACAGGTCAATAGGAGAGCTGTAGGTAGACGACCTGAGCAGGACCTCTGGAGCTCGGTACCTGGACAGAGAACATATAGTCAAATAAACCAGCCGACAACTCGCACTTTATAGCTACATGAAAACAGAGCAAAATGCTCACAATCTGAATTTTGAATTTTGAATTGTACTGTTTTGCTTGAACTCAGAGGCGGTCTAGCACACTGTAATTGATGCATAGGCTTTACTCTGAGTTTCAGATACCTATTGATGCCTAGACAGTACTCTCACCATCTGGTTGATACATAGTCTGTGTAGGGAGGTTTGGAGCGGATCTCTCTGGCCAGTCCAAAATCTGCTATTTTGACCAGTTCTGGTCCCATGCACAGCAGATTCTCTGGCTTCATGTCTCGATGAAAGAAACCTGTAAAGAGGTTAATATCAAGCTGAACCACTTGTGTATAACTATATACAATGGCCAAATGACCAAATTACAATCAAATGCAACTATTCTATATTTTATATTCATTGCAAATGTTGCGTAAAGCGCAGATAGCGCAAGAAAAGGAAAACTGAGGAGCAGCTGAATGGGTGTATATTTGCCTTTGAGGTTGCCACATACAGATATTACAGAGAATGTCTCTAAATAAAAACATTGTCCGTGCATTTAGCAGTTAATGTTTTAACATTGTTTGATTTCGAAGAAAACAAAAGTAATCCAGGTGGCACTATTTTTCCTTAAAAATGTATTCTGCTAATGAAAAGTAGTTGTGTATGAAGGCAATTTGTAGATACAGATGTAATGTTACATGATTCAAATTATATGCATGAAGAGACAGGGGCAATAGGTATACATACTGTAAACACACCTAGCAGGCATACAGAATGAAACAAGTATATTACATGTACTTTACATACATTGTACATACTGAGCTTGTGGTGTTCTATCTGAGGGTCGCACTAAATTACAAGACTTTTTTTTACAATATACACCCAAGCCAACTACTGAAATGTCATGCTACTTTTGAACAGGTAAAGAACGATAGAGTAAAGCCTCTTACCATGCTTATGTACAAAAGCCAACCCAGACACCACTTGAAACATGATGGTCCTAATTTCATTCTCTGAGAACATCTTATTCTCTCTAACAGCAGGTCAAAAGGAAGGAAGGAAAGAAAGGTAAAAGAGAAATGATAGAAAAGCGGTTAAAAGAAAGAGCAATCCTGAAAAGCACATGCATTCTGGATGTGTGGAAGCATGGAAGTTTACTGTAAGGGTGAATGTGTTTCTTTGCATTTACACATGCACAAGTTTGTACAAATGAGTTCTGTTAGATTCCTAAAACTTGCACACATCCATTAATTATAGAAATGCAGACCGATGAGTTAGATGAGGCAGTTATGAAGGGTTCACAAACTACAAGATGCTGATCAATTAATCACCAGTTTGACAATTTGGTTGAAATATTCCAGATAGTTTTGCATAAATTTGTGTAAATGTTAAATGAATCTTGCAGTATGCAAACCACTCTCATGCACTCGCAAGGCATGAAGTATACACCTACCATGTTTGTGAATAAACGACAGGCCTTGTAAAATCTGAAAGCTTATGTTTCTTATCACTGATTCAGGGAACAACTTTTTTCTGTGAATGTAAAAATTGATAAAATTCTCATGTAAGTATCATTGCATAAACAACATTATGTTTGTCTTTGTTCACACACACACACTTGCTGGTAAAATATGCTGGAAAAACAAAGCAGATGACTAACCCAGGTGTGCAGTGTACACCTGGGGTTTCCAAACTAGCAAAAACATCAGGGCTTCCCCCAGAGAAGGTGCCAGTCTGGTGGAAGCGGAGCTAAAACAGGAGCCGAATGCACGGCACGAACTTATGACAGCATGGTGATGGAAATATAAATATTCCACTGGAAACCATTTCAAATTACATTTCAACCTTACTAGTGTTAATAAGTGTCTAAACCATTTGTTGGCTCCCCTCTGACCAGATGCTGACATTTGGAAACACTGTGTTATGGTAATGATATCAAACTAGACCACTGTGTTATACACCTTATACAGACATTTGCATTGTAAAGTGTGGTGTTTATCGTCTTACCTGTCCTTCATAAGCTGGTAAAGGTTCTCCTTCATATACTCGAAGACGAAGTAGAGGTGATCGTTCTCTCTGATCACCTCCTTCAGTTTCACCACATTCGCGTGGTTCAGCTTCTTCAGAGACTGGCGGGACAAATCATGGGAAAAGATAAGAGTAATGATTTATTCTACAGAGACATTAAATGTTTACAATTATGAAATCGGAAAATGCCGGAGAGAAGGACTACTGTCAAAACAGTTCAGGGTGATGTAAGGTAGTTAAAGCTTCAGTTGGCATCATTGGGCAAAAAATTCCATAATAACCTTTCAGTATATTGTAATTCCAGTGTTCTGAGAGAAAACTAGACTTCTGCACCTCCTCATGACTCTGTTTTCAGGCTTTAAAAAACTAGCCCGTGACGGGAGACTTTGGCCAATCACAGGTCGTTTCAGAGAGAGCGTGTGCTCCGGATGGTGGGCGGTGCTTGGTATTTCCTCAACTCTTCTCAACATGGCTGCCGGGTCACAAACTTTCTAATTTTACAGCTAAACAGTACACTACAAGATGTTTCTGAAAATATTTGAGGCGAGAAATAGTCATTACAGCAACAGAATATTGATTCATATTTGATCAGCGCTGCCCGGTTTGACCGTTTTATCGAAGTTTGCGAGTGATTGACAGCTGCTCAGAGACGGCAGGCTACAGCTCGGCTCTGATTGGTTGTTTTCCTCTGGTCTGTGAAATCTTGCAGATGCCATTAGGAGCACCAGAAGACACCGGAGGACACAGAGGCACATTCTTTTTTTCAGATTACCTGTCTCATGCACTACTGTCAGAATATATTGACCGTTTTATAAAAATAACTTTTTTAATCATATTTGCTCCAATTCTACCTACTGCAGCTTTAACTTAGTCTTTTGTTTTTTGCTTAAACCTAAAGAAGCCTTTTTGTTTGTGTTCAAAATGTAACGTTTCATTTAGTTTTACAACATGTTAGAATGTGTTGCTTTTGATTTTCGCTCTCCCTTTTACAACATAGTAGGCCCCTAATGACCCACATCTATGGTGCTTATTACGATCGATAACGTCCATTTAAAGACTCATTGTCAGGTGCAAAATTAAGAGACGGCAGAAAAGCATGGGTTACAAAGCTGATTTACAATATTATAACGAAAAGACACACAAAGAAAGCTTTTCAGGCAACCATAACTGGCAACAGTGTTCAAGGAGCTGCTGTGCATTATTGCTTAAATCACACAGCATTATCTTCCCAAGAGAAATTGGAATATATTTTCATCTCTGGAAAAACTGCTGCCGAAAACTGTCCCATAACCTAGTGTCCAAAGTATCACCATCCATCCTCACCTTGACCTCTCTTAGGTTCATACATTCATCCCAGGAATAAAACTTCCTCTTCATTCTGTGAAAGAAAATCAAAACCAGACATTAGTTTGGAGTACAGATCAAAATATACATGATCAACTAAAGAATAGAGGACGTCACGTTTGCAGGTCATATAAATTACAACCAACGTGCAGAAGAGTCGCCGTCTTTACAAAATTCCTTTGTGTGTCTCCATCAATAATTCAGCTTTTTGAGGTGTCAAATTTCATTTCAAGAACAAAACCAGCAAAAGCTCTAGAATGTAAACTGATATAAATTGACAGTTTAAACTGTATAGGTTTTTACCATTGTTTTTCTTATCTACTTCAATTAAGTGTGAAATACATCTTGACTCAGCTGACGTATTAAATTGTGAGTTTTATCACAGCATGTGTTGCTATATGTACATTAAAACCACACAGCCACGATGTCAGCAACCTGACACACTCCCTCTACTCTCCCTTCACTCCCTTCACCCAACATGTATTGTCTTGCATGGTACCCAAATGATCAACGTCCTTGCTGCCATGCTGCTGAAACAAAGGCGTGTAAGCTGTTTGTTGCCCTGGTGATGCAGGAAACCAGTAGCCCTTCGCTTTGAATTTATTTTAGTATGACGTTATCCAAGGCAAACTAGAGTTGAGAAAAAAAAAGTAGATTTGAATATTTTTGAAGTACATTTGCCTTGTAAAACTGTTTAGGTAGGAATACATTGGACGTGGGCCAGCGTTGACTTTTTACATTTATTATCTGAAATACATTTGGGTTTATAGCGAGCAAGTACTTGTACAAATGTGTATATGGGAACTCTTTACTCTACTCTAATATTGTGAAATTCAAATATCAGACTATTCTTTATTTCATTTCTTGTTATCAATAATGTGACGATATTTTGGGGATGATTATTTGTGCTTTTATACAATATTTAATGTAAACTAGGGGTACAAAATATGGACTTTGAGAAAATTATACCAAGTTTGTTCATTCCACTTAGCAAAAACAGTCAATACTGTAGGTTCACTGATTTCTATAGCTTCTCTAAAAAGTAAAGCAGCCAGAAAGATAAGATTTAAGCTATGTCACAATATCAAAATAACCAAACTCCCACCCAGCATTCATATTAAATCAATATATTGGCATGCATTAACAAAGAGAGACTATATTTCAATTGAAATAAGATCAACATCCTCACCTCTTGATAGCCACAAACTCTCCAGACTCGTTGCTTCTCCCCATCAGCACGCTGCCGTAGGTGCCGTCACCCAGCTGCTTCAGGGTGGTGTAGCGATTCATCATCTCTCAAGGCGGTTTCATCGGCTTGTTAACTTTCCTTCTGCATAAAACAAGTTGAGGGAACACAGTGTTGATTCATTGATCAGACAGCAGAGGTCAATAGTTCTTTACCCAGGAGGAAGGGTTTTCAGTTGGCCAGTATGTCACGATGCTCACCAGTTCTTGAAGTTCCATCTTGCAGTAACTGATCCGTTGTTAGAAAGGTTGGAGCCAGGTGATGTATGTCAGCCAAGAGTTGACACCGTGCCTCTGGGATCCTTCAGCGACAATAAAGAAATAAACATCATACACAAAAATCAACTACAAATACAATAAATGGCACCATTTTTTAAACAAAGAAGAGCGAGGACAACTTGTTGTTTTTCCCTCAGTGAGCAGGATTAGGTGCGTGTGTCACTAGAAGGAGGCTCCAACATGACCACCCAAGGGAGATGACAAAGCCAGCCCTAGGCAGATTAGGCCAACAGGGATGTAAATAGGATGTTACATCACCGTCATGCTTACCGGCATCCACTATACCGTCCCCAAGCACCCTGCCTGGCAAGAGGATTTGATTGACGCCACAGTGATCACACTGTGTTGCAACAAGCTGTCCTAAATGCTGGTTAAACATGCATGTAACTGTGAGACTTGACTGAAAGACACCATGCATACTCTGACATAATACGGGTAATGAAAAGAAACCCAGGTCTTTTTTTGGCTAAACAAAGGTTAATGGAGATACTGGTTGCAAATAATGAAATGCATACACACGTTCTGATGATTTTAAGGATGCACCTATGTGACTTTTTCAGTCCTGATACCGATAGCGATACCTGGACTTTGGGTATCGGCCGAGACCGAGTACTGATCTGATACCGGTCTTTTAATTAAGAAGCTGTATGCTTCTCTGTGTGGAAGTGACTCGGATAATTTTTTTTTATGTGTAAGGCAACGACAGGCTTGACGTAAACATTGCTTTATTAACTTTATATGAAACTAAATGTAACAAATAAATACATAGATATAAATTGTTATTTATTATTAAAATAATCATACACCAAAAACTTGTGGTAGAACCTGTCTCCTTATACCGACCTGCTGTATTTAGGTTAAAGGAAACACAGCTGCAGGTAAACCAAGGGCAGCTAAACAAAATGAGATTAGTGTATATTTCATTGAATGGAGCCAGGAAACTCCCATCCAAAGAGAGCGTCCAAAAATAGATTTCGCTCCATGACTTCTCATAATCATTTAATGAATGAATCATCAGTGCAATTACAAATATGTAAATGTTTAAAGACGTGTCATCATTTCTCAACTTATTCTTTTTTTTCCAAAGTAAAATAGAAGTGATTTCTTTAAACAAAATCCTGCTTGAAATCCCCAGTTTCACTGAAACAATAAGAAACAAGCCAGCCAGAGGACTGCTTGGCTTACACTCAGCTTTCACATATGGCAATCTGTTGTGTGTGGGGGGATTTAAAGGGAATTAAGATGCAGCCTCTCCAGGACACATGACATTAGGTAGCTATTCAAGGTCAATTATATTGAAAACACGCCTGGCACACTAACCTGACAGTGGAAAGGAAACAGAGTGATCATAACCTCTAAATGTGATAAGGCGTACTTGGTATAATAAATGTGTACTTAGCCTAATTACTTCCCATAAGTAGCCTATAACTCTACTGCCATACACATTCAACATAACACATAGCAGGATAGCCACAAAACAAACACATATAACATTAATTAGCCTAAAAAATAACATCTTTGATGAACTTATGTAGCCTAAAACTAGAGCAACATTTGTTGTTGACATGTCAGCTTTGACAGATCACTTCCTCAACCATCTGTGTTCATTCCTCTTTCTTCTTCTTTCTCTTGTAGTTTTAAACTCACCATTTAAAGGGTGTAGCTCTTTTCCTCTGTGGTTGTCTGGCTCTGTTGATAGCACGACGTTTCCTCAGATAGTAGTAGCCTATCTAACCTAGCTCTTAGGAAAGGCGCGTGTGTGTGCGCGTGACTGCTCCCCATGGAAACGCACACACACAAACTGGGACGCTTGTTTTAAGTTGCCAGGTGACGAGCAGCGCAATGCTTTGTGGGTCTGCGGAAGGGGAATGTAAATAAGCCTTCATTCAATTCAATTAACTCGAAGTTGGATTGATAAACTTATATTCCATGTAGTAATTTTGCGCAGTTCTATATATATTATAAATATAAATATATTTATATTAAATTTATATTAAAAATATTAAAATATTTTGAGTCTTATAATCTTCCAACCCCCTTACAGACTGACATATTGATTTGAACTGGCCTACACAAAGTGAGAAACATAGCTACAGGTGTTTTCTTTATGCTATTAATGCAGCTATTTAAATGCTAATTAAGTTTCAGACCCCAAAATGACAAAGATTAATAATTTGTTCCAAAGACATAGCTGCTTAAACTGAAACATGTCTGAAAATTAGCCTAATGTGGGACATTTTTTGCATTTCAGACTTCTGGAATATATATATATATATATATATATTTTTTTTTTTAAATTATATATATATATATTTATATTTATTTATATTTATATATATATACATTTTACATATATATATACATTTATTGTTTATTATTTTGCATTATTTATCTTAATTTATTCATTTATATATATATATATATATATATACATATATATATATATATATATATTGCTCATATATATGTTGTTTATTATTTTTTATTATTTATCTTTATTTATTCCTTTTTTTCCTTTTTTCCACTTTGAATCAAGCAAGGCTTTATAATATATATATATATATGTATATTTATTATATATATATATATATACATATATATATATATATATATATATATATTATATATATAATTTTTTTGCATTTCAGACTTCTGGAATATATATATATATATATATATATACTGTATTTTATTTTTATTTTATATATATATATATATATTTATTGTTTATTATTTTGCATTATTTATCTTTATTTATTCATTTATATATATATATATATATATATATATATATTGCTCATATACTATATATTGTTTATTATTTTTTATTATTTATTAATTTTTTTCCTTTTTTCCACTTTGAATCAAGCAAGGCTTTATAATATATATATATATATATATATATATATATATATATATATATATATTATATATATATAATTTTTTTGCATTTCAGACTTCTGGAATATATATCCTGATATATGATTGGACATTTGAGAAGTCATGTGATTTTGACCACATAACAACACATTTTAAGTGTTAACCAATAGTTTTATTGACTTTTATTTGTTTGAGGAAGGCCTACACTCGCTGGAGCTTAGATGTTTGGGATGACAAAAAAAAAAAAGTGAGAGTGAGAGCTCTTTACTTCATCACTTTTCTGGACACAGTGGTAATTCAGGTGGTGCACCAATAGATGGAGCTGTCAGGCTGTGGTTTTCATATATAGGCCAATACAGAGCTGTGAAGACACAAACACATTTTAAGTAGTTTAAAAAAAATGTTAATTGGCAATTTAAATTGGCCTATATTCTATGTAGACAAGTAGCCTAATTATTAGGGTTAGACCAAGCCTACATACCATTTCCAACTGGACCATTAAATGTAATTAATCCATGGATAGGATCAAATTGCATTTGGGCAATCAGCTTTTTCTGTTAAGGCCACAAATCTGTGGAACACCCTGCCTGACTTTGTGAGGAGCTGCAGCTCTATCAGCACTTTCAAAACCAACTTAAAACGTCTGTTGAAAGATGCTCAGCTCTGTACTCACTGATCTTTATTCCAACTTCATGGTCTTCATGACTTGCTTTTACTTGACAAGCATACTTTGTGATGTGCTATTGTTGTGTGTAGCTGTGTATGTTTCTTTGTTTTGACCTGCCAATGGATCTACAGATGTGAATTAGCTTAAAACTATAATCTGGTATACGGTGCATCAAATGGTGACATTTATGTTTTAAACTGTACATGGTCCCTTTTAAATAAAAAAATTAAATACGCATCAACACCTGAACACACAAACGTTGTAAAAGCACAACCTTGAGCCTAGTTGTACATGATCCACCTGACCTCAGCGGTCACACATAATGATCCATTATGTGCTGATTAATGCTGCAGTCATCCTTGCAGCCTATACACGTCATGGGTTGCTGACTCTAAACTACAGTTAATTAGCCTACAATTAAGACAGCTTTCCCCATCTGTGTCCAGGGGGACTGGGGGACTTAGTGTAAGATTAGATTTCATTTGTAAATATTTATTTTATACAGTATACATATGGTATTCTGCACCTTAAATTAGATCTGGAACTATATATATTTTGGCGCACCTTATGTGCTTGTAAAGTGAGTGATGATTAAGATTGGCGGAGTGATATGAAGTAAGAAGTGATGTGCCACCTTTTGGTTATCGGTGTTCAATTGTCCTGCGCTGGAGTTGAGACAATAAAGTGGATCCTGTTGCACAGACGAAGCTCTCCTCGTGCTCTTGCTTTACCCACAGCCCTACAGTAGTTTAATTAAGTAACAAGTAAGTTTATAGTTAAGGCAGCGAGAAGCCTGCCTTACATTAGTGTGAGTCCAGGTGGTGGTCTTTCTCACACACACACGTGAGGCAGGTAAAGCCAAGAAGCAGGAGAACAGAGGGGATAACAAGGGGAATGTTGCTCTAAGAGGATTATCACGGTCGTTATAGACACACACACCGGTCGGTCAACGGATCATGCCGGTTAGAACAGCAGCACCCCGACGCCAGGCAATAACCGACCGGACACCGGGGAAAACGGGTCATACTCGATCTGCGAGTTGAACCGGTCATAAATGTAGCCTAGATTCACTGTGACATTGCAAGATGATAAGCAGTAGTTTTTTTTACCTGTTGGGAGCGCACCGGAATCTGTCACCTGGATTGCATGCGCACCGGAGAGCGGTTTCCTGAGGGGTATATAGGGTATAGGGGTTGTTTCTGACATGAAGACCCGACCTGCAGGGATCGGTACCGTCCATGCAGACTGGATGGGTTCACTCCCCTCCAGGCTCAGTGCCATGCCACTCAAACACCTCGCCGTGCCAGGTGAGCCTGTCGTGCGTAAAGATGTTTGGTTTCCTCCTCTGCGTCTATTCACCTGCACACCATCACACCTGGATTTATAAAGCTGCACGTCTGATGAGAGGAGTGTGATTTGTTCATTTTGTCCTTTGTGATTTTCTTCCCTCACATCATCATCATCTGTCTGTCTGTCTACCAGGGTCTCATGATTCGTTCACCTTCTGGGTGGATGTGCATGCTCCTGTGGGACCCGACCAGAAGGGATATGTGAAGTACCTCGCCACCATGTTCAGCGTCTTAGCCAAGAAAGTCATGGTGAAGTGGTCCATGACCCAGGTACATCTGAGTTCAGATCAGTAACATGTACAAATCCAAACATCTGTGGAGCCAGGCAGCCCCGCAGATGACATATAAAATGATCTGTTTAGGGCAGATTTTGAAAGCCTGTGCATTTATAACAGATGTGTTTATTTATTTATTTAAAAAGGATCCCCATTAGCTGAAGCAAAGGCACCAGCTAGTCTTCCTGGGGTCCGAAATCAAGTACATTACATTTATCACATACATACTATATACAACATCATATGTGTGTTACACTAATAACATTAAAATTTTCCAAACATACTTTATATAAATTTCACCTTTATACACAGCTTCCACAACCATTTAGCCCCAAGGCCCATCATCAGGGAAAAGGAACAAAAGAAAAACCATACATGACACTGGACTATCGATCAACTGCTTAAGTAATGTATTCTTAGATGGTATTTGAATGAGGATTTGTTTTGTCATGTATAATGTAATATATATAATGTCTGTATTCCCAGAATCTGACATTTAAAGAGCAGCTGGATGCAGGAATCCGCTACTTTGATCTCCGGGTCTCCTCCAAACCAGGCGAGCCTGGAAATGAGATCTACTTCATCCATGGCCTGTTTGGCCACAAGGTGAGCAGAGGACATTCAAATGCCTCATCTATACATCTACTGTGCCTGCCTCCCTGTTCTTTCTCATTGTCATTAAATATGTTTTATTTAATATGTCACAGTCCAGTATTATTCGTCAATATTTTTGTCTTTCTAGATCATATGTCTGTAGTTCTGAAATGATCAGAATTACATTTGAATTCAAATATTTCAGCTTGTTCAGATGTTTGTCTTTTATTTTGTCTCATATAACAGCGTGAACAGTGAATGTGTTCTGCTAGTATCATGTTCTAGTTTCCAGCTGTCAGAAGAGGGATGTTTACAACTAAACATCCCTCTTCTGAAATGGGTGATTCTGACGTGTGCCTATCCGCTATATGACACAGAGCTTTAGGTTCGGTGGGCAAATTAACTCTGACCTTTCACTATATTCTCCCCTACAGGTCAGCGACGGCTTGCAAGAAATTAACTCCTTCTTAAGCAGACACAGGAAAGAGGTGAGAAGCACATTTAATAGTATGATTTATGAAATTTGATTTCAAGAATGCACAGATACATAATGTGCGACCATTGGCCTATACTGACTTGATTTGGATGTTTGATTGATTTAGGTGGTGTTTCTAGACTTCAACCACTACTATGCGATGGGCCCAGAGCATCATGTGTACCTCATCAACATGCTCCAGGAAGTGTTTGGCAGCAAGCTTTGTAGTAACTGTGCCGTGGAGAGCATCACTCTGGACTACCTCTGGCAGAAGAAACAACAGGTGAGATCAGAATGCATCAATGAAAGTGGACGCACAACATTACCTAAAAACAAATATTTTTAAAAAAACAAGATTTTTTAGTGATTTCAGACCATTTAAGGCTCATAAACATGTACAAGTAAAAGCGGCATGGAGGTGTGTGTTTATTGGACGTGGTCAGGTAATCCCCGCCGCCTGTACTCTCCTTGACAGGAATTAGTGGTGAGCGTCATCCCATTAACACTTGTTCGATCAGCCAACTGGCCTTCCTTCTTTCCTGGTATTTAGCTTGTATACTTTGTTCACACTCTCTTTCCATTTCTCTTTGTCTTTTTTGGCTTCCCCTACATGTCTTCCCTACTTTCCTTGTCTCACCCCGTCTTTGTTACCTTCTTTCTTCATTCTCTTCTTTTTATATATACATATACTTACTTATTTGTGTGTATGTATGTGTGTGCTTCCTGTTTTAGGTGTGATATATTTATGTCTGCATGGTTCTATGTGCATGTCAGTGTCTCATTCAGATATTATCAGTTTAACTCCTGCTCCCATGACCCTAATCTGTGACTGGCTTAGTTGGCAAAGGAGAAGGAGACAGAGACAGAGGAAGAGAGATTTGCACAATTACCAGCTGCAAAGGGCAGCTTAACTGTATTGTTAAAAGTGTCATTGGAAAAGACAATCAGTTATCTCATTGTTTCACTGCTAAATCGGTTTGGTAAAGACCAAAGACAAGTCAAATGTGTTTTTATGATTTAAAACAAAATCGCCACACCTACTTTATTTGGATGTTCAGCCTTGATGCAGATGAGTTTTATCTCAAATGCATATAACGTGCAGCTGAAAAGTCAGTGTTTCTACTGTACAAGTGTGTAGATATTACTGTAGGCTAAATACCGGGCTATGGATACAATACATTTAGGGTCAAGGTTGGAAATGTGGTCATTTTAGGGCTAAATTGTGTGTAGATGCAAGAAATTTAAACAATTTTCATTGCCTGATATCTACTTAAATATTAACATCTGACTGTCTGAATGTTATATGAGGTATACCCCATCTGTGTTCTTTTAAACGTATCTACTCACCATCTTTCATTTACTTTTCTCTACAGGTGATTGTGTTCTACCATCATCCATCAGCTCAGGGCATTCCTGTCATGTGGCCTGGAAACAAGATCCCCGCTCCCTGGGCGAACACCACCCAACCCATCAAGCTCACAAAGGTCAGAAAACAGCATTTCATTCAGTGGAAAATGAATACAGATATCTACACAATGGAGTATTTAAGCTAAAAGAAATCAACAGTTTAGACATTAGATACACAAGCTACTCTATGTCCCCACACATCTCACATTAAGGGTGTGAGATGTGTTTGACTTTCTCCTGTCTAGTTCCTGGAAACTACACTGAGTGAAAGAGCCAAGCAGGGCTCCTTCCACGTTTCTCAGGCCATCCTCACACCCAAGCCCAACACCGTGGCCAAGGGCCTGGTCTGGGGGCTACGCGACTACCTGGTGGAGAGGTCAGTGACTATACGTTTGGGTGTTTTAAGGAGATTGTGGATGTGTGTATACATTAATTAGTATGTCAACTTCTTTGTTGGTTTAGATGCATTCGTTTTACATATAACTTGCTTTGAAACACATGTCTAAGATTTAGGAATTTTTGTGTGAGCGCGTATGTGCTCATACATCTTTGAACCTTGTCCTCTTCTCTTCTGCTCAACTCCATTTAATCACTTTGGTCTGTGGCCAGTAGAGGGCAGTACAGTCAATGCTGCAAAATGCCTGCAACAAAGAGGATTGTCATCTTTGCCTATGCCCTTGAAAAAGGGACAAAGAGCAAATTAAGCACTTAAAGCAAATACATAGTAATAACAGAATAATAATTAAAAATGTAAATAAAACATCTTAATGAATAACTCTCCAACCAGTAAATGACTGTGTGTCATTACCTCCTTTCCAACTTTCTATTCAGCAAAAGTGGTGTTTCATGTTTTATTGTTGAAATGCATAAAATGCTTTTGTGTCACATTTAACAATACGATGTGTCCATTTATGACATGAGATACGGTAGAATTAAAACTGAAATAAATCCATTTATATATAAATGGCCTTTATTATTTATTTTTTATCATCATTGTAAAAATTTAATAAATATAAACCCTCGCCATCTGCCTCTGGCTGCAGATTTGCAGTGCTGTGTGTTCACATCGTGCCACGCTGCACCATCCAGACGACAATACGATTTCCTGGAGAAGCCTCTTTACATTTGTGGAGCTGTTGTTGCTCACGCTTCCCTGTGATTGGCACAGAGCTATGAGACCAGTGTGGCTGGCCAAGAGAGTATCTATTACTCACCACACCCTCCGATGGAGGATGTAGTGTAGTAGCAAAACCAGTGTGGATGTTTCATCTACTTATATAACAGATTGACTACTTCTATAAAAAAGTCTGTCTAAGCATGCATCTTTAAATTTGACGTCTCTGTTGCAATTTTCTGTCACATCCACTGGTTTATTTCACTAAGGATTAGCTATAATCCTCTTTATCCATTTCCAAACTATAGAGGATCAAACAGAAACACATTTCATCTCTCAGATAAGAGATCCGATTTCCTAAGCAAGGACTAAATTATTTGCACAAACTTTAGCAGTCATCTCGCTCGTTGAGCCTAAGCTTTGAGTGGAAATGACAGCGGAAATCCTGACTTAGAGTACATATCCACCATACCCTTAAAAGTGAGAGAAGCAGCCACTCATGCCGGGGTATATAACGCCTGAGCGGACTCTCTGGCGAGACAGGAGGTGGTGGCCTAATTTTGCACTTCCGAGGAAATGGGATTGTTTATCACCGCCTGGGCAAACATTCTGACTTCCTGGTTTTGTTCTGCTGGCGGCTCAAACATAGTGGAGAATTTAAGGGTGTTGGAAATGATACAGCTACAGAGTCGTGGGCATGTGTTTGTGTGCGTGTGTGTGTTCCAAAACAGAAAGTGTTTGAATGCAAAGCAACGATTTTGAGACAATAGTGGCAACGTAGTCTCTCGCTGACAGACAGACACAAATATCACTCCCTTTAACTTTTTTTCCCATCAGGTCCATTTTCTCCCACATCAAGATACTGTAGCTCAAAACCTTATCAAGAACTTCTCATGAAATTTAGGACAGACAGACATTCAGCCAAGGAACAACTGATTAGAGTTTGGCAGCGTTATAGACATAACTATAAACCTTACAGAGACAGAAACTTGGCTCTAGATAATTTCAGTATGCTTGCCGAATCAGTTTAAATTCAAGTGACAGCATGTCCAGTATAACAACAAATAACAAAATAATTGTTTGCATTTCTTCTTCGGTGGCTCTAGAAACCTGCCAACCATCATGTCCTGGGTCCAGGCTCAGAGGCCCGGGGTGGACGGGGTCAACATCATCACCTCTGACTTTGTGGAGCTCACTGACTTTGCCAGCGTTGTCATCAAACTCAACAACCTGCTCATGTCCGAACAGGACCGCAAACCAAGATGACACATGTATGTCTTACATAATACTGGAGCCCCTAGGAAGTTAGTTTTAATAATAATGTATTGCATTAGTGACTTTATCCTCAGCTAACAAATAGCGATTTATTTTGCTGATAAGGTTTCATTGTCTCGCTCAAGGACACTTCAGCAGTACGGTACACATGAGCCAGGGACCCTTTAGACCCTTGATTGACGTAAAACCTTTAAAACATCACAGTTTGGGTTTCAGCCGACTCTCTGCCCTAATATCATCAAGTCCAAAAAAGGGAAAGAAGCTGGAGCTCAGATCGCCATCATCATAAGGTCAAACAAAACCTGTCATAGCTTTGGCTTCTGGATTTGTTTTCTTACATTCCCTTCTGGAGGAAACTGGAAATATACCACATTGGTACTATCTGATTACAATGCAGCACAGGTCACCATGCAGAAACAGACTCACAGCTACCTGCGACCTGGACAATGATCATATGACTCAGGGATTTCACTTACACATCTCAAATGTTACAATTGCTGTCCTTTTGTTTTTTAAATATTCTGATTACATCACAGATTTGTTTTCATCATGGTGAAAGTCAGGATCCTATATTCCATAATCGTTTTTCTTTTTGAAATACTGTATGCATAGGTATTTAAAGCATCGTAACTTGTGTACACATCGAACGAAAAGTGATCGTGACAAACATTTTGTTTACGGACTACTAATACATCCAACATTATGTTAAAGGACTGTGAAAGTAAATTCTCGACAAGTGGAATTTGTTTACAATACATTAAAGAGGACCTATTCTGCTCATTTTCAGGTGCATACTTGTATTTTAGGTTTCTACTAGAACATGTTTACATGCTTTAATGTTCAAAAAAACCTTTATTTTTCTCATACCGGTTGTGCTGCAGCACTTCTTTTCACACTCTGTCTGAAACACTCTGTTAGAGCTCCTGTTCCCCGCCCTCGAAAAGCCCAGTCTGCTCTGATTGGTCAGCTGAACCAAACTCTTTGGACTCCACTCCAGCTCCGCTCTAACTAGCTTTGTTTGAGGGCGTGCCAAACTAGCCGCTAGGCAGGTATTATGCAAATGTGTTACTTGGTGACATCACCACGTTACTGAAGAAAAGGCGGGACTTCAAGCGAGGCGTTTTAGGCAGTTCAAGAGCAGTGTTTCTGTGGGGGAGAGTTTAGCTTTGTTTATACTCACTGGTGCATGACAAACCATCGTGACAACTTGCGGAGCCTTTGCGCACCACACGAAATCCGTGACAACGCAATTTTCTGGCGCACGCACCTCGCGCTGGCTTCACTACGGCAACCATAAACCAGGTTTAACTCTCTTTTTGGCGTGGACTTTGGGCTTTGTAACTTTGCAGACTTTTTACATGCACAAAAAAACTATGCAACACACTAAAGGAAAGGGGAAATGCACAAAAGCATAGTAGGTCCTCTTTAATAATTGTAAACACTTGGACAGTGAGCTATGGTTGGGTTTTTAACTACATGCACTTGGTGTTTTTCCCATAATGAAAAGTACAGACTGCAGTATTTTTGTTTCTATGTCAAGCAATGCCACATGTTGTGAAAAAAGAAGCCCACTGTGCCAACACTGTTTCAGTACATATCGCTGAGCTGTAAAGTTTAACTAGCGATGCAAACAGTGGCAACTTTTTGGGCAGACGCCAAGTATGTGTGGAACTTGTGCCACGTGCTCATAAAACACGTGCACCCATACATATACATAGCTGTAAATGTTCATGTTTACAGTATTTTTGCTCAGTATTTTTTTCACTTCCATTGTTTAACTAGAGATGCAGAAATGGACCCAATCTCCTGGGATGATAAAATGATGTAGGGGAAATGCATAGAAGAACATTTATGAATATGTCAAGTCTGTATTTGGGCTCCATAAGACATATCTTTTTATAAATAGCGAGGGGATAAAATCGCCAACGTATTGTAGTCTGAAATGTTTGTGTGTGTATATCTGGGTGTGTGTTTGTGTGTGTGCTTTGTGGCCCAGTGATTACTATGCATGACGTGCACGGTACTGCGTTGACAGTCGCCTTGCATTCCTGTGGTCAGAGTAGGGGATGAGAGGAGGAGGAGAGAGAGACGGCAGAAGAAGACGCAAAGTGATTTACAAAGCAGAGGAGAAATTGAGAGAAAGTCCAGCTGGAATCATAGAAAAATGGAGGATGCAGAGAGAGATATCTGAACAGCTGTTTTTTACCCCTTCAGCAGCAGCAGCAGCATCTAACAGGAAAGTCAAATGTTTTCTTTCCATATCACCCTTCTTTTTTTCACTCCCTGACTCACTTGTGTGAAATTGCCTGCTCTGTCCAGGCCACATTGTTGACATGGTCGGTGGTCACTAAGCGCCATGAGGCTCACATACACCAACACACACATAGTCACAAGCACAGGCACTTTAATTGTGGTGTAATTACACATACCATGGCAGGCAAGTGGGAGAACGCAAAGCAGCAGCTCCGAATGATGGAGAGCATTCCTTTGTTGTTTGGATTGGTCCCCTCTCTCTCTCACACACACACACTCTGCTGTATCCCTGCTGGCTTCCCGGGTTTCAAAGGAGAAGACGGCAACTCAAGCATGATCTTCCAGGTGTTAATAAAAAGTATTATGATACTGTATTTGTGCCTGTGTGCATGTGTTTGCCAACCGAGATTCTGTTAGTCTACAAATAGTGGTGCAAACATTGACACACACCTCTCCAAAACTATTTTTGGTTTACATTCTAAGTCGATGTGCAACTACACTTGCTTTTTACAACCTTTACGCCCCATCACATCATTTCTCTCTCCCTAAATTCCATCCCCTCCCCATCTGCACCACAAAGTTATAGCAAACAGACTTCACTTGGCTTCATCACAGCCAAACACATGGTCAGTTTCCAGTCTTTAATAATGTTTTGTTTTGGCGTTTCAGTGGCAGTAACATCAACACACTCATGCTTTGGTTGCATGGTGTGTTTGTGTTAAATAAAGATGTGCGACTATTCTTGGAACGCCATTTATGTCAGCCTAAAAAAGAGCGATTAAACAGCAATCTGCGAAATACAATGGTGAGTAAACCAAGTTTGGGTTCATTTAACCACTGCTATATCCCTGGTGTTAAGTGACGTCAGCGATTTGAGTGGACCAGGTCAGTAACATCCATTACACACAGATTTGCTAGTGTTCTCTTTTAGACCATGATGACTACAGTATTGAAACAGCTGTTAAAAACAGACGACACTGTATCGTATGACTATCCCACCTCTGACCGAATGTGGGGTGAGTAAAGAAAGATAAAGACCAGACAAAACGTGTAGAGGCACAGCACCAGACGACTGCAAACAGATGAAATACACCTCGCTTACCCTTAAGCCACGAACTGTGTCGGTGTCATCCAATTATCTGTCATCAAGATGTTATTTAAAAAGCATGTGGGTTGATTAGTTTTACCCACACAAATCCTCAAAGTCCCATACATCCATGATAATACCAGGGATGTCTTTGAGATTGTATGAGCTGTCAGAGTATTGGTGTTAAGTGGTTCAGATACTGTTTCAAAGGCTTGTTTTTGTACACTGTAAAAAATCAGTTATGGCAAAAAAGTTAAATGTATCTAAATGAAAATGCGTCTCTTACTGCAGGGTCATCCTGTCACAGGTTGTCTCCAAACAGCTCCAGAGTTCCTGCTCAGCCTCCTCCTGGGATCACATGGGAGCTGTGGAATTCGCTCCGGAATGCTATCAAACGTTCGGCGGACCCCTCGAACACACGGTTCTCTGAGATGATGTCATTGGGAAAAGCTTAGCAGCTCTCATGCTAGAGCAAAGCAACCATGGAGGCCTAATAGCTTTATCGCTTCTGGAAACACTTTAGAAGAAAGAAAGTTAAAAGGAACTGCAAGGCCATTTTCAGGGAGCATTATCCTGATTTAGCTGTTCCCTTTTTAAGGCTTTTGGCTCCAAAAATGTGGTGAGCCAAGACCTAAAATGGCAAAAAAAGTCCACATTGGAAGCAAATTTCAGAATGTCTGGTGTTGGTTGCATTGGTTGACAATAATAACAAAAGATAATGTATCATAATGGGCAGTGCTCATTTTCCCCCAGTATTCCACTATGAGTCCAGCCTATGTTGTCTCCTTTTTCCCTCCTTTATCCTCGGGATAACAGAGCGCAGACAGTTGGGTTCGTGAACTTTATGGAATTTGAAGATTCACACTTTGAGGGATATGTGATTCTGTGGGTTCAAAACCTTTATTGTCTCTTTCTTGGCCAGTACATCTCTACACATACCGGGTGACGGAGAGCTGAGAAGCATGTGGAGAAAGTGGAGCAGGGCTGGCTGCACAAGCTCTCTTCCTGTTTATCCACAAAAAGATCCTTGCGGTGCCTGAGAGATAAGATAGTCCCACTGCCATGGATATGCATGTGTGTGCATGTGCTTTTGTTTGTGTGTGTATGCAAACCTTCCTTTGGCCGCCGTCCTAACCAGAGGACAACTTCCAAGACTACATTTATCATTGTCCAGCCATAAGAACACACCACGAGTTACGCTTCAGTTGAGGTCCGTGTGCATAGCCTAAACAAAAGTCTCCATGACTTAGGTTGTATTATAGTCGTGCACAATGTGTGTTGTTGTTGTTGTTTTATGTAACCTCTGTTATGGAACTGTGGAGAATGCATGAACCTGTGCCAAAGAAAATACCTCTGATACAGAACTGCTTGCATTCACTCCACGGTGTCTTCAGACCGATGCATGACCGTACATGTAGCGGATATTTTTCACATGGCGCACATAACTGTCACTGCTGAAATACCCACAGTTCCTTGCTGCATTGGACATATTTTAAGGATACAGTATGTGTTGAAACACAGGTATATTTTGTACAAATATTATTTTCCCCATATAACTACAATATTGTTGAAACAGCCGATAAACTCATCATCTCTCTTGGTTCTTATCTTCTATAATTGTATAAATAGCTCCCCCTGTTGCACTATAAAGGCCGAGTGTGATGGAATTAAAAGCCACATCAGTTTCACCATAAATGTTTATTCAAGACTTATGGTAATTGGAGAAATCATAATTTATGTGGTATATGTTTCTTTGTTGTTGTACTCTGCAATTAACCCCCCTGTTTATGCAGAGGCAATATATTTTGTAGCAGGCCCCATACAGTATATAGGCTATACAGTACAATTTGAGATTATGGTGTTTTTCTTACAAGGGAATGTACATAATTATGTTTTATTAACCGTCATCATTAATCACTGAATGCAAGTGCTTGCTGCATGATATTTATGAGTTGTGCCGGTTTTGTTTGAGCACCAGTCTGGATCTGTCTCCATCCATGGACTGAATGTATCAAAACCCGCCAGTATTAGGACTGCATTGTGTCAAGTGAATGGAGACTAGACTGCATTCCTGTTGTAATATCATCAGCTAAACATGCTTCTTATCAAGGTTTTTTTTTTTATCATTGCTGCCAAGTAGGTCTGAAAGAATGCTCCCTCTCTCCCCTTTTCTCACCTCTCTTTGTCAGCCTCTCTCTGAGCCAGTAAGAAGGAGAGGTCAAGTGTAGGTTGTCTGTTAACACCTGCACATTATGCTCTGTGTGTGTGTGTGTCAGTGAGTTTGAGACAGAGAGACAGAGAGAGAGAGAGAGAGACTCCCTCCCCTTGTTCCCTCTCCAGCTCCACTTCCAGCTGTTGCTGCATTCCTCCACACGTCGCAATTGGCTGAGGCTGCAGGCTTTTTTACGTTTGTGTACCTTTGTGTTTCATGTGTGTGTGTGAATTGTGACAGAGCACTAAAAGTACCTCCTAGACATCCTACAGGTTGCTTGTGCTGCACTGGGAATGTATTTGCCGTGGAGAAGGAGACTGTGATCACAGCAGTGCGCAGGAGTGACAGGATATCTTCTGGATCTTATAGCAGCTGCGTCCTTTTCTGCAAACCATGACAGAGGTGGCCAGTCCAGCTTCAATAATCGTAAGTGCGTTTTTATTTTGGGGGGAAAGGTACAGAATTACCTTTTTTTTTTATTATGATGTAAATGTGTATTTCTAAGTTAGGAAGTATATTTAAACTCTTCCATGGTGTTTTTAAAACCAGCAGCCTGGTGGTGTTTAATCCACAGCTCAGGGAGTTTCTTTACAGTGTTTGTTTCTCAAGTGAGCTGTGTAAAGATTAGCTAAATCTTATCCGGATTTTGTTCTAAGCAAATATCCTGCAATACAAGGGAAGTATTGTTTGTTTCTGGGCTACTGATTAAAAGTCCCCAGTATATATGTGCGTATCACAGTGATTCCATTTGGGATATAGATATTTCAATTATATTATT
Source organism: Sebastes fasciatus (assembly GCF_043250625.1). Classification (NCBI taxonomy): domain Eukaryota; kingdom Metazoa; phylum Chordata; class Actinopteri; order Perciformes; family Sebastidae; genus Sebastes; species Sebastes fasciatus. Next base: position 16,332,175 of record NC_133815.1, on the reverse strand, counting down.
TTATTATACCATAGGGATATTATGAGGCCGAAAAGTGGACAAATCAGAGCAGTTCCTTACTAAAAAAGAAGTTCATTCAAGTATGCTATTAGTATACTTCTTTTAAACTTAAAATAGGAGAGTATGCTTTCTGTTTACGTTTTATGTACTAATCAGAGATATACTTTATACTTTTTTTAAGTTTACATGAGTATACTTGGCTCATACTGACAAATATACAGAAAAGTATACTCGGCTTATGCCGACTTGTACTTAATCCTTTGATCAAGCTTTACTTAAGAAAAGTATACATGGGTCATACTGACAAGTATACAGAGAAGTCTAAGTATACTGTACTTGGCTTATACTGACAAGTATACAGAAAAGTCTAAGTATACTTGGCTTATATAGGCCTACTTGTACTTAATCTTTTGATCGAGATATTCTTAAGAGAAATATACATAAGTATACTTGGCTCAAACTGACAAATATACAGTAAAGTCTAAGTATACTTGGCTCATACTGACAAGTATACAGAAAAGTCTAAGTATACTTGGCTTATACTGACAAGTATACAGAAAAGTCTAAGTATACTTGGCTCATACTGACAAGTATACAGAAAAGTCTAAGTATACTTGGCTTATACTGACAAGTATACAGAAAAGTCTAAGTATACTTGGCTCATACTGACAAGTATACAGTAAAGTCTAAGTATACTTGGCTCATACTGACAAGTATACAGAAAAGTCTAAGTATACTTGGCTTATACTGACAAGTATACAGAAAAGTCTAAGTATACTTGGCTTATACTGACAAGTATACAGAAAAGTCTAAGTATACTTGGCTCAAACTGGCAAGTATACAGAAAAGTCTAAGTATACTTGGCTTATACTGACAAGTATACAGAAAAGTCTAAGTATACTTGGCTCATACTGACAAGTATACAGAAAAGTCTAAGTATACTTGGCTTATACTGACAAGTATACAGAAAAGTCTAAGTATACTTGGCTCATACTGACAAGTATACAGTAAAGTCTAAGTATACTTGGCTTGTAGGCCTACTTGTACTTTTGATTGAGATGTACTTAATAAAAGTTTAATTAAGTATTCTTGCCTTATAGGCCTACAGAAAAGTATGCTAGATAAAGTATAAAGTAGCCTATTAAAGTCTGTTTTGACTGATTATGAATGGGATATTGTTAGTGTGTGAATAAGAGCCCCATCCCACATTTGACACAAACAAACCTAAAGAATATCTCAGTGGATCGGCCCATGGCACAAGCTGGTACACCTAAATTACTCCATGACTCACTTGTTCTATGGCTTCAATGAACTCATCGAAGCAATACATGTTTCTTCCCCTCTTGGAAATCAACCAGACAAAGTGGCAACATTAAGAAATGCATTAAATCGGGTCCTGTGTATCTAAATTGATCTGACATCTTATTACCTTCCCAGTGAGGAAATGATATACTGTACAATGTTACTCTTGGGTCATGTGGAGTTGGTCTTGTCAGTTATGTGGAAACAAGTTGTATGCTGCAAATTATGGCTCTGGATCATGTAATCATTAGGTTGTGGATTTGTCTTCGGTGTGTGCAACCACAGCACTTTACCCAGATAGCAACACATCTGTGTGTTTAAGATACCTAACACACATTCTGTTTTAACATATAGAATGATAAGCTATATGTTAAAATCATTATACATGTCAAGTTGGCTCTGGCCATGATGTGGAAACCAGGAGGATGCAACTGTTCTGTCACAGGACTCAACATACCAATACTGGTATCAACTACTAGACTCATACTGCACCAGACCGAAAACAAAAGAATTTTGATATAATATACACTTGAAATGTGCGATGAAACAAATTATATTTCTATTCTGTGTTGTCAAGATTTTGTCAAGATGTGTTTACCGAATATATGCTTGGATTGTCATCAGTGCAGTATCGGATTAAACTTTGTTTGGAGGCCAGTGGTGCAACCTGGGGAAACTTTTTTTCCATCCACCATTAATCTCTTTTCCTTCATCTATGGATTCTTTAGTCTGTGTTTTTATTTTATTTTGTTTCCCCCGACACACTCTTATTATCTCAAAATCCATCTTTCTGTCGTCCTCCTTTCTTCTTATTCAGCGGTCACAGTTCATTTCACCATGTGAGCTATACATTGCCATAATGTGGGCTATATGTCCCTCTACCAATTCACCGTCCCTCCTCGTCTCTCTGTCATATCCGGCCCCTCACAAACCCAAACATCAGTTGATCCCCTCCATGTGGCGGTAAAGGTAATCTGGGCTTTTCCAAAGACACACACACCCTCGAGAGAAATTCAAGTTAGATTTCCTCTAACTCTGAGTCAGCTGCAATAACAATGGACTTTCTTTCCTGTGAGGATCTTGCATTTGGGTAAATGATAGAAAAAAAAGAAAAAGTGTGAGAGAGTTTGAGTTGGAGAACAATGCCCCTGGATGTTTGTTACGTTTTAGCAGGGGCTCAAGGTCAAGTTGTGTTAACCAGTTTTCAGAGTTTTCACCAAAACACAAACACATGCACGGAAACACATGCACCCACACACGATGAGGCAAATTGAAGAGTTTCTTATATGGATAGAGAAGAGCAGTAATTTATGTCCAAAAGGATACGTGCATGTGTGCAGGGAATGATGACGTCTATGGTGTGAACGCATGCATAAGGCATAGTTTGTTGAAGACATTATTGCACACAGAACACAGAGTGTATAGATAGTAGAAGGGAGGAAGATAACCCCATGAGTTGCTGTATAAAGAGGGACGCAGAGAGAGGGACTCCATATTAAACAGCATCCGTGATACAATGCTGGCTTTGTCAGGTGGGAGGAGGAGAGGGTAATGCTGGAATGTAAGGGGAGGGGATGTTAGTGAGAGACAGAGGGATGGAGAAAGAGAGAGATGAAGACAGAGGGAGGAGTGCAACAAGGGTAAATACAGCATTTAACACATCAAGAGCGTGAGAGAGGAAACCAGGTGGGAAGACAGCGTTTTTAAACAAATACTACGCAGGTAATATTAAAAAATAAATGAACAATCTCTCTTAGCTAGATGACTTATACTTCTTAAATGGAAGGAAAGGTATCCTCGAACCTTTAGGATGTGGTTTACAGATCTCATACATCATTTGGTATTGGAGAAGATTCGCTATACTACAAGAGGGTGTGCTCAGAAATTGTATGCTATATGGAGACCCTTTTTAATCTATATAGAAAAAACAGATACAACTGACATTGAAGTTTTAAACTGATGACCCCATATTACATATAATGCACAACTTATACTTATTTTTTTTAATTTATTTATTATTTTTATTTTTAATTTACTTATTATTTTGGTCCTTTCCTTTTTTTATTCCTTTTTTATTTTTATTTTTTATATATTTATTTGTTTTGTTTTTGTTTTTGTTTGGTATATGTTTCATTTATGTTGCTATCGGATTTAATCATTTATATGTATAAATGTAATTGTTTATGAAATTAACTCTGCTCATTTAATGGTGCAGTAATATTGTTACAGGGATGGGGGGGGGGGGGGGGAGGGTGTAATTTGTTTATACAATTATTTATTGGATTTTGTACAGAATACCAATAAAAAGACTTTAAAATAATAAAAGATAAATAAATAAATGAACAGAGATGGGGTCAAGGGAAATGAGAATTGCATATACATAAGATGCAACAGATGTAACAAAAAGCCTGTCCTCTTGCAAATTGTGTGCAAAGAAAGTTGACCAGACCAATGAGTCTTTTGTGCATGAGACCAGCCAATTTTTTTAATTTCTGTAGCAAGTTCAAGCTTAACAGTCACCTTGACCGCAGCAAGCTAAATGTATCATTATTCCCACCTTCATCTCCATTAGTTGGTCAATATATCATCTTGAGGAGCTGCCTGCCTTTGAACACCCTCTATAGCCTAAGGCCAATGTTCAATAAAGCCGCCACATGCACTGAAGAAGCAGATGGCCAACATGGAATAAGTGCATTAAAAGTAGAAAAGAAGAATCTTGATGATTAATGTTGGTACACTTATCTTAACAGCTTCAGCTCATAACTCCAAGAATATCTTGAACTTTATTTCAAGCATTACAAATAAGATAATTCAGTATTTACATTCAGACAGTTAAAGACTAAAAACTGTTCAATTTCTCATTTTTATTTTATTCAGGAAAAACTGCTATATTGAAGATTTAACCCAACATCATGAGCTTACTGTTTCTGACAGACACACACGCATGCAAGTGAATTAACCATCCCGATTAGTGCACTAAAACAAATCTGTTCCAAATTAGTGTCATTAGCAACACGCTGAGATGTCCTGAGATGTGGTTATCATGAGAATGCAGCCTGCAGCAGAAACAGACAGCAACAATAATGCAGAAGGTAATTGAAACAGAGACAAAGGCAAAGCAGATGTAGAGGAAATACAAACAGGAGGAGAGACTGGATGGAGGGACGAAAGCAGAGGATGAAGAAAATAAAAAGGATGAGATGAAACAGCCCGAGAATGCTGGATATGTGCTTCTGGTTTTAGGATTCCTCTCTCTATCCTCCGTCACTCTCTCTTTTCACATCACCCCATATTTGTACCTCCATCTCTGTCTCCAGATGCAGGGCAAACTGAGCATTTTGGGGGAACTCAGCTGTTCTACAGATGGTATCAAAGAGAGATTGTTTATGCAGGCATGTGTCCCTGTGATTTTAAAAACGTGTATGGATGAAGTCGTTTTAGCTGGTCTTCAATTATTTAAAGGGTGTACAACAGATTTAGGATTAAAGTAAAAGTCGGTCATGGCTACGTATTTAGGATATTTTTCCATAAAGAGATAAAAATATACGTTTGAAAACTTCCCCAGTCTTTCATTCCATTCAAGATGAAATGTTGACGTTTATTCTACTGGACTTTCTTTCCCTCATTTCTGCCTCATATGGTACTTGTTAACTGAATCTGATACTAATTATTCACATAGATTATAAAATATTATACTGCCATCAAACTCCATTGTAGCTGTAATGGAAATGTGACATCGTGTCAAGTTAATGTTAGGAATTAATGTCAGAGACATAGCAACCTGAACAATATAAAACAAACAATTTGAACAATTAAAAACTGTAAATTTTAACAGTTGTCATGTGTTTAAAGTAGGATTTTGTCGTTAAAAGTAAATTGTGTGATATCTCTGAAATGGTTAAGGATGGTGTACTATCATCACGTGTGTTTGATATACTATTAGTTTTCATCCTCCATGCTTTAGCAGCTCCTCGATGTTCACCAACTATGATGCTAAAAAGCAGAGAGAAATTGTGCAATCCCTTCACATTTTACATAGTTATTCCATCCATTATCAATATTAATACTGATTAGCAGCTCTAAAGGCTTGGGAAATAACAGCAAAGGTCTTTACAAGTACAACATTATATTTGTGTCTTTGCAAGTTTCTCTACAAACCTGCAAATACAGAGCCCATCCTATAATCTCATACCTGAGCTTTCTAATCCAGGCGCCCTGATAGCATCACCGGGTCTGGTGATTGGAGATTGTGGAGACCCCTCAGGATGCCAGAACTGAAATCTGAAGTGAAAATCTAGAAGGGGTTTTGAGGCGCCTCACTGCTCAGCTTTAACTAGAGCACAAAAAGGCCAAAGACTTGTCTTGACCTGCCCAGACTGTGAGCTCACCTGGTGAGAGAAGAAGAGGGGGGATGGCTATGGAGAATAAAGAGAGACAATGAGGAGGAATGACGGGGTAAAGAATATGTGACAGAAGGGGAGTCGAGGAGGTGGGAGAGGACATACAGGAAGGAAGTGGGAGGAAAAGATATACTCAAAACAGTCCCGGTTGAACTTTGAATCTCCATTTGATCTCCATTTTTTCATCTGGTCTGTGCAGAAACCGTCCAGCTGATGTTGTTGCCATCATACACCGCGTGTTTGCTTTGTCTACACTAGTGATGAAAAAAAATCTGTGGAACGCTGGGCCTCATATCTTTATGCGATAAGAAAAAGAGCCGATGCGTGACTTTATTTGTGGATGTTTGTGTGTGCATATAGGGGTTACAAGGGCGGCTGAATTGCGAAGAATAGCGAGTGTGTGTGTTGGTGTGTGTTTAAACCCAATGAGGGTGTCAAAGCAGCAAAGGAAGTGACCTCAGGAGAGGAAGTTGACGCTGAATTAGAGGAAGTGGTATGGAGCTGACTTTGATTTGCGTTTCCTCTGGCTGGTGATTGGAGGAAAGAAAGGAAAAGAGTGGAGAGTGAGATAGAGAGGAGAAATGAAAGAAAGGCAAGAGGAAGAGAGAGAGAAGACGAGAAAAACTGTTTAAGAAATAGAAGAGAGCACTTCGGTAAGAGGAAGGAAGGAGTATTGAAAACAAATGAGATACTAATGGTTGAAACCTGTGTGAGGTGGATAATGTATATTATTACAGGATTATTACAGGATAACATGGAGAGAGAAGAGGAAGAGAGGAAGGAGATGACGGAAGGTGGAAAAGGAGATGTGGTTGGGGTGGTTTCCCAAATGCTGTAATCATCTCTGCTTTGGTGAGAATTGTAGGGTACTGCAGGGGTTGTCCTTGGCACTGGATCTGAGTGTGTTTAATCAAACACACACACATATTTTTGAGGCATTTTGATTTTGTTTCCTTTTATCTCGCTCTGTTTTCATTCCTTTTTATAGTTCTCTTCCTTTCATTGCCATGTATAATTCTGTTCTGCTATTTCAGAGTTTTCTCATGCCTTCCTAATTATTCCTACCCGTAAAAAAATGTTTCTTTATCTTGGACTCCACTGTCAACTAATACAAAATAATAATAGTCATGAGAGTAATGCCTCGCTAGTGGCCCCTAAAGGCTGAAATGTGTATTGCGACAATACAGAATAGCAAACGGTTGCTATTCTGAGGTTTGTCCTGATGCGGACGCTTGATACAAATGCTAAAATCAAATGGGTTTATTTCCTTTGGAGCATGAATGTGATCAGCACAATCTGTCTTTTAGATTATGACATATCTGGACATTTGACCAGTGGCACAAGACGAAAGCCTGTCTCCAAAATGGCCATATGGTGGCACTAGAGGAGAGGTCATGGGGCTACCTTAATATTAGGAATCATCCTCTGGGTACCATGAATGTCTATAAAGGTCAACTTTACTGACCTTTTGACCTGACGAAGATACAAGCAGGATCGAAACATAGTCAATACAAATATTGTGGCATGGAGTAGTGTGCAGGCGTTACCTTTTTCTTTACTGACGCTGTTCTGATAGCCTCGCACCTACATGATGTGCATATAATTAGTCTTTTTCTACCATTAATGATCTGGAATAGATGTCAAGATAGTATCTTGTTCTGGACCAAAGTTTTGAACATACAGGTCATGATGGACATCGCTATCGTTTGGCTGTGTGTTGCTTGTTAGGTGAAACACACACACATACAGTTAAAGCACCATGCAGGCAGTGTGATGGCAGAGCATAACCAGCAAATTGTGGGAACTCAGGAAACATTTCTTCCCAGTTCCTCCCACTGCACACCAGCTTGTGTGTGTGTGTGTATTTTTCCTCCCTAGTGGTATTTTCCCCTTGGAACACTTTCACACGGAGAGTTCCTCTCATGTGGCAGCAGCTGGACATGCAGTGCGCAGTTGTTTTTTTTTCTTTTTGTGTGTGTGTGCATGTACTTGAGTGTAGCTACGTATAATGGGCATAATCATTTGTGCAGATGTGTGCAACTTGTGTGTACTTGCGTGACCCTGATCTTGCATGTCTATATCGTGTTTGCTTATATGTACAGAATGGATGGATGGACATATACACTATCATTTTCAGCATAGGTATATACTATATAAAATAAGTATGGATGCACACACTACTCCAATAAGCATGGAGTAGTGTGCAGGTGCTCCGTCTTTCTTTATAGACATTCAGGGTACCCAGAGGATGATTCCTAATATTTAGGTAGCCCCATGACCTCTCCTCTAGTGCCACCGGGTCGCAGGTGAAGTATGCATGTTCTCCCAGTGTAGCGTGGGTTTTCTCCGGGTTCTCCGGCTTCCTCCCACAGTCCAAAGACATGCAGGTTAGGTTAATTGTTGACTCTAAATTGCCCGTAGGTGTGAATGTGAGCGTGAATGGTTGTCTGTCTCTATGTGTCAGCCCTATCAATATAAATGTAAATGTAAAAACCCGATTCAAAACACACTAAACACTGTGAATGGGGAACTCAGATTACTATACGGAGAAAAAACAAGCATTGTTTCCTCGATGCATACTGTAATAACCCACCACGGCTTATCTGTTCACCAACCTGGTGAAAGGTTCTGTTCAATACAACTGCTGGTTGTGTTCGCACGTCGCTGCCGTCTACCCAGAGTTTTCCTTTTCATCTCTTGAGCTGACATGTTCAAGAACATAGAATACATAAATAATGAATAAATACATACATCATGAATAAATGATAATTATATGTGCGGTCTGACCCTTCTCTCTCATCCATACTGCAGGACTCTTTGATGATGTTCCAACCAGAGTCAGATCAGATGTCTCCAGTCGAACCCAAGGTGAGAGAATACACACACACACACACACACACACACACACACACTTCATGTCATTTATCAATCAATATAAAATAATTTAGCATTCTGCAGAGTGGTTTTAGGGGTCAATTTTCATGGCGGTCCATGTTTGTCTAGTCTTCTGAGTTATACATTTTGTGTGAAAATGACCCTTTCCCCCCTTCTCTCTGATGCTTGCAGTCTCCACCTCTGGACCTGATTGACACAGGGAAGGGACTGAAGGTCCAAACAGCAATGCCTCATCTGGTGAGCCTGGGCAGCGGGAGGCTCAGCATAGCAATCACCCTACTGCCACTAAAAGAAGGTAACACACACACACATGCACAGCATAGAAACACATACTCCATGAGTTAGGATTACCAGGTCATACAGTAACCAGTCCATCTTCCCCTCTCTTTCCAATGCCCAGGATCATGGAGTTTTTCAATGAATGTTATTTCTCACAAGTCATATAAAGCTGTCAGACTTTTATAGTGTCCTCCCTTCCCTCATTGCTTTGTTTCCCTCCCATTCCCCGCTCTACTTCTCCCCTCTTTTTGCCCTCTCCCTGCCCACCCATCACTTCATTTCCATGGTTACAGGAGAGGTCGTGGGGGGGAGCTATGATAAGGGAAAGTGATACTCTATGCTGGGTCACAATAAAGTCAAGACAAGGAGCAAATGCTACTTCCTCCCACAGGGCTCCCTTGGACTGACAACACATATTTAAACAAATTACAACATCCACATCCCTGGTTATTTATTTTTATTGTCATTGGGGACTGAAATTACCCCACTTACTGGTTAGTGCGCAGACTGAACCCTCAGTTAACCGTGCAAAAATGAGGACAACACTGTGCTAACAGGCTGCAATCCAAACAGCTATAAAACAGAGATGACTCACATTACATGGTTTCATGACTGTGTCTACAACAACAGAGAGAAAGCAATCATTCCATTACACTGAAAGACTGAAATCCATTTTCCTCCATAAATCATATTCAGATCAGTTCAAACGTAACACACAGGATGATTATACATAGTTTTTATAGTTTCTCTATCATCAGCCATCCACAGGTGTCTTACACACACACACACACACACACACACACACACACACACATACAGTATATTCATCAGATGGTGCCGTAGCTTAATTATTATTCCAGCAGGTTGGCCAAACACATGACAGTAAAGAGATGGGAGCCAAGACAGTGAGATTTACAACATGTTATAATGAGAGACACGCTTGTACAACTGATTCTAATTCAATAGCCTGCAGACAGTTAGATGGAATACTAATGCAAATTGATTGACATTAGATTAGAAACGCATTACTGTGTAGTGAGTAGCTGTCCTCAGATGACACTGGCGACTCTCACATACACTTGTATAGAGTTAACATGCCTTGTGTGGATTACAAAGCTCTCATTATATTCCTAATGCAGAGACACAGGCACTTTTTGTTTCGCCTCCTCTCAGCCATGAGAACAGTACAGTGAAAAGTTGTGTTAGCTTATAAGTGGATGGATTTATTAACTCTTTAATAAATAAATAACAATTTAAATGAAGTTGTGGTCTGCATGACAAATTATTAATTGTAATAAGGTTTCACAGTGGATGGTATTAAAATGATAGGTGAGGTAAAGCCCGCATTGTGACATTTTATATTTGACGTTATTATGTTTCTTGCATAACCTTTACCACATTGCACACACTTTAACAGTCTTCTTGGCGTGCCCTTCCATTTCAGTGAGGAATGCCAACAATGTGAACAAACCATTTTAGGAGAGAACTGAGGGTCTATTTTTCTCCAAAATGTGTCTACTGAAGAAAAATACCCAGTTGAAATGAATAATACTGAAGTACTCCTTTAAAGTGTGGATCACAGACCAACCATATGGCTCAAAAAGAGCATGTTTGCATCAGTTTAATATACTTGTAAAGATGTTGTCTACTAGTAATCAGGCTAATTATATCTATATATTTTCTGTCATTTTTATTTGCATAATTTGCTTGATGTTCCAGGGGTGACCCGCATAGGCCGAGAAGATGCTCCAATTCCTCAAGATATCACTATCCAGGGTGCTGGCATCGAGGCAGAGCACTGTCTCATCTTCAATGAAGGTTGATGTCAGTTCACTTTCCATTAAATGAATTCGTAATATTGGCAGGCCTCTGACTTAAACAGTTTTATAATTTATCTTTTCAGGAATAGCAAGTGTGTAATAAAATGTCTACCCAGTTTACATCTATACGTTGCTAGGTGTTGGCCAATTAATTAACAAGGCTTTTAATTTTAGTTCAGTGTATAATCTTAAAATCCATTTTTTTTCTGTTTAAAAAAACAAAACAAATCTGCCAATGAAGTGAGATTACAAAGAGAAAACATTTTGTCAAATTTGTAAAGAGATAATCTGCTAATCTGCTTGTTTTAAAGGGACAGTGTGTAGGAATTGGTGGCATCTAGTGGTGTGGTTGCAGATTGCACCCAACTGAGTACCCTTCCACTCAATTCATACTTTCCAAGACTTCGGTAACGTGAGCCAGCGAGTGCAAAACCGTGGTAACGCCGTTCACTTGCTCAGAGGCCATCCTTACCATAATAACACTACTTTAGGAGCAACGGAAGTCAGACGGTGGCTGGTGGTACCACGGTTTTGCACTCTGCAACACACATTAATCACAGTTTCACATCAAGCATGTCAGAGAACTACGGTGGCCTTCAGGTAACGTAAAAACATGAAAGGCTCTCTCTGGAGACAGTGTTTGGTTTGTCCGTTCTGGGCTACTGTAGAAACATGGCGGCGCAACATGGCAGACTCTGTGAAGAGGACCCGCTCAATATGTAGATATGAAGGACTCATTCTAAGCTAAAAAAAATACAACTAATCTTATTTCCAGGTGATTATACACTACTGAAAACATAGTTATGAATGTTATATTCCGTTTCAGCCAACAGATCCCACCGAAATACTACTCACTGTACCTTTAAGAGGATTATTATAACAAAACCGCAACCAAATTTGTTAGAATTACCATACCACACTGGCACAATCTTTGATTTGTTTGCTGGATATCGTTCAGGAAATTGTCAGTGTCTTGTGTAAAATGATAAACAATTATCTCTGAAGAGACAAAGAGAGGCCGAGTGATTGATAACCCTCTCGATGTGTTTTTTTTTTTTTGCCTGTGTGATACATCCTGTACAATTAAGCATTCCATAGCCTTGTAGTGAAGATGGAAATAGCACGGCTTTGTGTGTATGTTATAATTAACATAAGATAGTGTAGTTAGAAGTCATCTTTCAACTGGGAAGTACTTGTCAGCAAGCGATGGTGGTGATGTGGCAATTTGAGTTGCTTTACTTTGAACTGCAGGTATACTGATCCCCTATACTTTCTCATCGTTACACAGGAGGGGTGGTGACCCTTGACCCCTGTGGTCACCTCTGCAGTCTGGATGGAGTCCAGGTTACTGTGCCCACACCACTCACACAGGGTAAGATATACACACTTTCAGAGAGGGTCCATACACTACATCAAGTGTCACATTTGCTTGCACAAAACCAGGCACTCGCACATGTACAAGTTTGATATATCGCCGCCTACTGGTGAATAAAATAGGTGGAGTGAAAGTTGACTTAATTGCAAGGAGGGTGCATACTTTCAGTATTTCATAACTCCTGTGTGTGTGTGTGTATGTGAACGAGAGAGAGTGGTTAGTTGGTGGTTTGGTTAACTCGCATTCCTTTCAGTGTGTGTATGAATCATATGGGCACAGTTAACATTGTGCTGACGTTCTGCTTGGAAACAGCATGGTGTACTGTATGTTTGCGTGCGTTTATTTCACATTAATGTATAGGCCTATGTGTGTGTGTGAGCATTTCCACATGTTCGTGTATGTGTTTTGGATGATGCAGTGCATGTGTGTGTGTGTGTGTGTGTGTGTGTGTGTGTGTGTGTGTGTGCACCTCTGGTTTGGTTTAATTTGCTGTGGTTTGGAACAGCTAGCTGCTACAGTGAGTCACAGCTTCCAGCAGCTACGGAGCGTACACTGCACATCGGGGTTCTGTTACAGGAGACTGCAGAAAACTTGCAAAACACACAGACACAAACAGAGTATCCTCCCAAATTGTAATTCATTTCTTATCTTTCTGTCCACCCCTGCCCACGTGTCTGTGTCTGTTTTTTGTCTGCCAGTATCTTGATCTGTTTGTTTCACGCCTGCCTGCCTTCTCTCTCTTCTCCCAAGTTCCCTTTTTATGGATTTACTCAGTTGCAGAGCTCTCCTTGTTTCACTCGTTTCTGCCCCGGCTTCTCCTCCTACATGTATACATCCTTTCTGTTTCTCCTTCTCATTGTGTCCTCCTGTGTGGCCATTTTAAGTTAAATATTGACAGGCCTATTTATCTTCCCGCTGCCCCGCCTGGCTGATTCAAATATTGACATCACCTCGGTGTGTCTACACGCACGAGGCTGGGGCATTGTGAAGTCGCAGGGGTGGAGAGAAGGACTGAAAGAGAAAAAAAATGGGTTTTAAAAAAAAAAAAAAGTCAAAAGGGCATGGTTTGGAAAATTATGGAGAGAGAAAGAGAGAACATCTTTCAGGAATATCCACTGGCCTCAAATGCTCTGGGTTGAGTTAGTCTAACCACACACACAGACACACACTCAAATACACATGCACACTGTGGAGCAGTCTGCAGATGATTAGCTATGTTTAGGAAGTGATCTGTTCTGTATTTGGGACTTCGGAACTTGACCTGGAATCACATCAGCTTTCGCTCCTAACTCACTGGAACAGCTGGAAGTCACTTGTTGAATATGTTCATACAGCATAAAAGCAGATTTTCCAATGACGTCAATCATCATACTGTAATATCAAAAGTGACAAAGAAGCCTTTCTTTTTTCTAATGCTTATAAAACTATTTATGGAATAGCATGTATTTCTGCATTTCAGTTCACATTTAAATGGAGTTTGGGTGTAAACTCAATCTCCCAGCATTCACAACAATCTGAAGCAAATGCAAATCTAGCAGCTGAACAAAACACAGCTGCTCTAATAGCCACTCTGCCTCTTTCTCTGTGTGTCTCACACACACATACACACACACACACACACATCTGCTCACATGATAAAAGACTCAATGGGTTCATGTTGTGTTGGAAGTGCTTGCAGATAACAAAGCATCTGAAGGAAACAAGAAACAGTTGGAGAGACTATAATCTGGACTCCGGCTGCGGAGCAAAGTTAAAAACTTATTTTTTTCTTGTTTGCTTAACTCCCTCCCAGAATCTTCCATTTTTTTCCTGTAGCCAGTCAGTCTGTTTGGCATACCCCAAAAAAATTTCTTTTCTGCCCTGTTGCTTTGTCTCAGAAGTCAGATGATTTACTTCTTACATGAATTAGTGTGTCATTACAATAGAAGCACCCGTTTTACAAGGTTTTTAATTCTCTGAAGCCTCTCTCTTTTAAGTCTCTATATAGTCCAGCTGTTTTGGGGTTACACTGGTTCCAAGGTATTTCAGAGAAAAGAGAGAGAAAATACTAGGTAGACAAAGAAAAGCTGAGGGGGCGTCCACCAAATACCTCCCTGTCTAATAGCCTTTGAGCCTACCAAATGCAGATAGGGGGGATTAGTTAGTTTACATACGGGTTTAATCACTTACACTCCTGTTTTCCTCCCTTGTAAGTGTCGTTTCAAGAAACTAAAGTAAAATAAACCTTCAATAGTGATATTAGATTTCCTAACAGTATTTTAAAATCGTTTGCTCCAGTGAATCTTGAGCATCCTACCCCTTTTTTACTGAAAGTTGGTACAGTCCCGGACTCAGTCTCGTGGATGGCAAATCGGTGAACTTTCTTCCACACGGACTGAAGAAGACTGGTGAGGAGGCTGCTCACAGGAGGGAGGCACACAACAACAATAACACAGGGACCAGCAGGAGTGGAGATAACCTCTCTATATTTGTTTTTTGTTTTATATTCCTAGGAAAAAAAAAGTTCTTTTGAGTTCTTGTCATAATAATTTGTTAGACTTTTAAAAGGAAGAAAATAGTTGTGATTGATACCCAGACCCTCACTGAATGGGACTCAAAAGGTTTGTAACGTTTTTTTTTTATTATAATATTATTATTATTATTATATTATTATATTATTATATAATAATAATAAAGCCTATATTTAAGTTACTTTACTTAACTTCACTGCACCCTTTTTGAGCTAACCTAACTTCATACTTATAATGCTACTCAACTATTTTTTCCTGAATTAAATAAGGTTAGTGTATTGTACTAATTTACCACACTAAACACATTATAGCTGTAGTAACATTAGCTAGGCTAGTTTTCTTTAGAGATTATTTATATGTCTGTCTGTCTTTATATGAGGTAAATTAGGTGTGTTTGATAAATCTCATTCTCTCTCTCTCTCTCTCTCACACACACACACACTGTGATGCTAAGGATGGTGGCTGATTCACATTCAAAACAGTATTACTTACCACTGGTATGTGTTTGTAATGAACATAGTGTTTTGAAACCAGCCACATGCTCTTTGAACATGTTGGGCAATGTTAACCCCATCAAGCTGCTTGTACCAGCAAGGATGAAAACAGCATTTGCTCATTGACTGATATTATTGATTTTCCCTTTTGGCTGCAATGGAAACTGTCACAAATAAGTCCCCATCTGTCACCATAGATCAATGAAAAATACGAATGCACTAAGCTGAAACTGAACTGCTCTTTTTAATATTGCCTGTTTGCTTATTGGGCTCGGCTTGTTTGATAGTTTCTGCAGTAGTAGTGAAGGTTTGAATCAGTGCTGCTTCCCCAATGTAGTCCAAGCCACTGAGTGGAGAAAGTGACATTTTTTATTTGCAGACAACTTTTGGAGGCGTTCCATTGCAACCTGTTAGTTGCATAGCATATGGCCTCCACATTTTGATGGAAATAACATTGGTGTGCATGATGCCTCAGGGTCATAAATTAGCAGGCAAGTTCACAGACTGGTGTGAGTGCATGTGACAAAGAGAACCATCCCATGGCTGTGAGGATGGGCTCAGTGGTCAGGATACCTGACACCTGAAAACAAAACCTGCTTCATTGTCCTGGATAGCTATTGTTTTCACAAGTCTTTCTTTTGCCTGCCCCCGAGCACATTTTGGTCTTTTTTGTTCTTCAAATCTTAAATTATAAACCAGATGAATAAGAAATACAGCCTTGTTATCAGTGTGGTGTTTGTGTTTACCTTTCTTTCTTTTCTCTCTGATAGATTAGAGGTTGTTTGTAGTTTATATACCTGTGGTTGTCCCCAGGCCTGCAAACCTTCGCTTGAGAGAAGTGGGGTGTGTCGATGGATTGATGCTTTGTGGATGAGATTTGAGATATAGAGCAGGGAGGAGATATCTACTGAACCGCTGGTGAGGAGCCAGATGTTGTGTGTGTTTGTGAGTGAGAGGGGGAGACTGAAAAAGTGTGAGTGAGTGACTGAACTAATCTACACCGACTCCTCTGAGAAAGACCAGACTGTTTTTTTATGATGTTACTGCTGGACCTTTGTGCCCCAGAGACGGTTCATTTGTGGTTTTGAGGTCAATTTACACTCCCACTGGGACCTTCTGTGTATGCATCTTTTCATGAATGAGTAAATTCAGCTTTACTTCAGTACCGTGTCGATTTAAGGGATTATAGCAACATTTTGAAGGCAAATAATGTATGCATTTTGATCAAACCAATGGGGGATGGGTTTTTTTCTGACTACATTTGGATTTTTTTGGTGATTACTTGTGATTGTTGGTGACCAATTATCAGGTAAGTGAGTTTCATCCAAGCACATGTTCGACATGGGATCTTGGTCATTGGGTCATTGGTTTATTTTTCATTCGAACCTAATGGTCTCAATTTGGCAATTCCACCACTTTGTGCTAACCAAACAGAGAAACAGTTTTGTTATAGAAGAGTTTCCTCTTCCATAACATTGTGGTGAGAGTGTAGTTTCGGTCTCGCTCAGATCTACATGGAAACAAAAATTGGCTCCAGACGTGATAGAGCTCCTACATCTGGGCCCTCAAAGACTCTGAGGTCTGACTTTGTAGATCGCAAACTTTAAATTATCCTGTAAATGTATATACAGACTAATTTCCAGTTTTCTTGTCGTTGGAGAGGGTCTGTCCATATGTGTGTGTTGGTGGGGGGCTGCGTGCTTTGACGTGGGAGGCAAACTCAATTTGCTGGTAAACAAGTGAACACGTGAATTAGATTAAACTTGTTTGTTGTGGATGGTATGTCTTTGTGTGTGTGCGTGTGGGTAGGTAGAGGGGAGTGGGTATGTGTTTATGGGAAAGTTATGTAGGACAGCAGATTTAAATTTAGTTTACGTGCAAGCAGTTAACATTAGATTGTTTTTATTGAGAATGTGGTGGATGCTGTGTGTTCCCTTGTACTTTTATCACAGATGGATTTTACTAGATCCTCCCCCTTTTAGCTGATTTATCGACTAATCTGTCGCTTTGGTCTTAGTCGACTAAGATTTCTTAAGTTTATTAGTTGTTTTTTATGCTTTTTATTCATGCTGAATGACTCATGTCCAAGAAACTTATGAGCACATCTCTGGTAAACACAAGATTTAAAGTGGTGCTTTTGTGTCTTTCTTTGTGGAGGAACTCAGTTTCATCTGTCGATTAAATCAACTAATCAATTAGTCGATAAAATTGTATGAGTGTTAGTCGACTAAGAATTTCTGTGTTTGAGGACAGCCCTAGATTTTAGGAGTAAGGGTTAGAAAAAGTTTTTTTTCTTTACAACGATACTAATTCAGGTTTGGGTGTCTGAAAGAGAAAGAAGAGATATAAAATTTGAATCATCAGGTTTATTATTTTTAAAATACTGTTTCTGAATGTCTCTATCTTCCTTTCTTTTTCTCTCTCAATCACAAACACACACATACTGCTAGTAATCGTTCATGCTGAAGGAGGAGAGGATTAGTTATTTGTTAGCTAAGAAGTGCTGAGAGGAAATTAGAGAGACAGGAGGGGAGGGGGTGGGGGCTGTGAACAAATCAGGGCGACACACTTTACCCTCCACTTTAAAGGTGGCACATGGCGAGCCTATTGAGGGTAGGAAATTAGATTTTTACAAGAGCTGACTGCTGGCAAAGTGTGTGTGTGTGTGTGTGCGCCTGTGTGTTTGCCGTTCTGCTAAATACTGAGAGTTACTGTGAGTCATTAGGCAGACACTGTTAAAGGACATGCACAGATACACAGAGCATGCACACCATTTGGAAGACGTACCATAACATTACTCATGTCTGGCAATGAGAAACACATTATTAGATCATGCTCACACTAACCTTCATGTTGACGTGTGTGTGTGTGTGTGTGTGTGTGTGTGTGTGTGAGTGTGTGTGTTTCTCTCTTCTTTTACACATCTTTTGATCTCTCTCCTGTCATGATGCCACTGCTTCACAGTTTGCGCCAAAACCTGCAAGATAGTGTTTACACGAGTATGTATTTGAAACGTTCACAGTCCAGCTGTGTAGACTAAACACATCTTACACTGTTTTCATGCGTGTGGTGTTAGCACCACCTCACCACAGCACTCAGGTCCCCCCCCTCCTGTGTTGAGAAATTACAGCTTTGAAGACAAAAAAGGTCTGCTCTCTAGGCAGTCTAAGGCGACGTCTAGACAGATGTGACCTAACTAAACTATAATCTCAGATTTGGCTATTAGCGCGTCTTTTCAGTGGACATGTTTGTGAAACTGGACATTATAGGTTGAGAGCGAGAAAGAATGGGGCAAAAGTGAGAATGAGAGAAGGGGAGAAAGAAAGAAAAACAACTTTGACATTTTTCCATTCAGTCTTTTTCCATTCGCCCTCTCGCTTATCCCCCCTCTTGCCTCAGTGTCTGACTTCAGGTCCAAGGAATCCGATGCAACTGTAATGAAGCTATTAAGGAGGTGCTTTTTTAAGGCTTTTACACACATGCTAACATTGCGGGGGTTTACTGTAATGCTCATCTGAACCTTCTACCCTGAGGGCTGGAGGGGGTTGAAAGAATAGAGAGAGCAAAGAGGATTGCATGTGAGAAGACAGACAAATGAGAGGGGACTCTTTGTTTATTAGCCAGTCTTGTGATTTTCTCTCCTCGTTGCTGTCCGCTCCTCTTTGCATCAGCGTCGCCTATTCATTTGTGTTTTTGCGGTCTTTCTACTTTTCCCTGCATCAGATCTCCTCTCTCTGTGTGTGTGTGTGTGTGTCAGTACTGCCGTGTCTCTCCCTTCCCTTCTGAGGTATTTGGACAGCTGTGGCTGTCTGTGTGTATTACAGAGGTTGTGACCCTGACATCTTGTTTAATACCTGGCCCTCTCAGCCTAATTGATGGCCAGAGCAAACACTGTGGTCTGGAACGACCGGCTGTGCACGAAGTGTGTTCAAGTGTGTTTCTGACTGTGAATAAATATCTCAGACTCATACCAAGCTGTATTTACAACTGCCTCTTCATACTCAGCAGTATGTGATGTGTACCTAATATATACAGTGTACAGTTTTTTGCATTTGATTATCATTTAAAAAGTACATTGTGTTATGCCATCAAAAATGTTTGACATACATAATAATTTAGGTCAGTTAGTCATGTAATAGAATGGGCTTTGGTCTATATAGACTCAATGATGTGTGTTTTGCCCTGTTAAGATGTGCTCCTCTAGTCATCCTGCTATTGAACAATGTGGGCGTGTCCCTTTAAGTATGGTTATGACCACACAGATCACAGATTGTAGACCATAGATTCAGTTATTTTATTGGTCCGTTTTTGATAGTCCCAAGATCTGTCATGTGGATATATTTTTGTTTTTCTTAATTTTCGTGGAACAAACTTTTCACTCACTATACGTGCCTCATATTTGAAGCTGACCAGGGAGTGAGTGTCTGCAGAAGGCAAACGTGGAAGTTGGACATGGTAGTCTACGTGAGTCAGAAACCTTTACATCCTGCTAGAAGTTGCGAGGACGGTTTAGAGCAAGCTGCCACTACATACAGTATGTCACCAATGTCTAGTTTTTTCTACACTTTACCTGAATGTAGAGTACTCAACCCTCTGTCTCAGTAAATACGAGTTGTATCTCTAATTTTACTATGTGTGTGTTTTCTCTCCAGGTTATTCCCTGTGTCTGGGTAAGTCCTATTTCTTCCGGTTCAACCATCCCGAGGAGGCAACCAGAATGAAGAGCATGCTTCCACAAAAGAGCCCCGTGTCAGCTTTAGCCTACAACACAGGTACACACACACATAAAGAGGGGCTAACTACCCTTCCCTGACCCCATGGCCTGCACTCGATCCCCGTTCTTTTGTCTTTGTTCCTCCTCTCTGTCTTTGTTCTGCCACATCACCATCTCCTCTTCCACCTCCCTCCCTCCCTCCTTCATCACCTCGCTCATCTATTCCATCTGCTTTTCACCTATTCTCTGCTTGTAGCTCTTCATCAGCTTATTCTCCTCATGTAACAATTGTCCCCCACAAAATATCGACGCTCCTATATGCCCTGACAGGGATCTAAGTGTTAAGTTACAGGTAGACACGACCCAGACAGGTGTGTGTGAGATTGGGATGTTAGTCTTGAGTGTGTGTGTCAGGCAGACTGAAGCGTATAGGGTGGAGGCAGGTATTTCTTCCAGCCCTCTCATATGTCTTTCCTAAAACATACACTTTCACTGTCACACACATGCTAAAAGTTAAATTCAAAGCATATTTGGAATGTTATTGTCATCTGGTGCCCCTCCATTTCCATAACGATACAGCTGGACTCTGCTGTCTCCGTGGTGATTGATCGGGGCTTTTGAGCAAGGTGTGTGTGTGTGTCTGTGCCATAATCAGTGGAATCCTTGCACTTTAAACTCTAGACGTAAGGAATGCACTCGTCTCCTGCTTCTCTGATGTTTTTGTAGAAATGACTTGCATCTCTCTCACACACACATATTCACACACACACACACACTTCGCAAACAGCCCCGAATCTTGACCGTTATCCTCCAGATTGCCAAGACTCACACTCTTGACACGTGCACCTAAAGTGAAGACTCCCACACGAAGCGAAACGAGCTGGGCATAGAAGAGAATAGTCACGTTAGAAAGGAAAGGAGTTGATGCACGCCAGGCCTCCAGTATAAATCTGCCCATGTATGGACACAAACACCCGGTAATGTGTGTCAGTGTGTGTGCGTGCGTGTGCTTCTAGATCTTATGATGTCTTTCATTTTCTGCCCCAGTTCTCTCCACCATGTACGGTTTGACATTTTCTCACACAGGCTTATATTCAGCTATGATGTGCACTTTAAATAGTCCAATTTCTCTAACAATATAACACTTAAATTATTCAACACATATATACTCTTGGCATATGTACACATGGGAAGTACACGCGTGTGTTTCTCTCAGGCGGAGCCACAGTTTAGGAAAGCTTTTTTTGTGTGTGTAGGCGTGTGTGACAGTTAAACGCCGGGTGGTCTAAGCTTCAACATTGTAATAGCTCCTTTTCCACATAAAACCACAGATGAATTAGAAACAGTGGGCAGGTTTCTCACAAACTGCTTCCTTCCTAGTGTTTCACCTGCATTTTTGATGACGGTAATATTTAGGGAGTTTTTTTTGGAATTATTCTGCACAGAAAAGTAGAAATAGTGCTATTAATCAGAAAATACTCCTGCCTACCTCAGCAATAAGCAAAAATAGTTTTTGTCTGATTTGTTTTAGTTTGAACTTCCTTCCTGCTAAATCTTACTGACTCAGTTGAGGTTTGGAAAAAGACCCCCTCTCTGCTGAAGCTGCTTTTAAATAAAAGGCTTTAGGAAGGAAGGGCGCGGGGCCTCTTGAGGGTACTCCAGAATATTTTGTGGTCTTTTTCATTTCCCAAAATCCTACTCTGAGGAACTGCAGTCGAGTTAGAGTTAAAATGTTTGTCTTGGATCTAATGGATGGTTTTGTATGAGTGTATTTGCATGCAGTGTGCGTGTGTGTGTGTGTGAGAGTTGACTCCTATTCTGGGTGATTTGCTGCCAGTTGCGGATTGTTTGGGTTGGGTTTGTTCTTGCTATGGGCCCCATCTATGAATAGCTGCAGCTTCAGGTACAAACGCAACCTCTTCCTCCCTCTTTTCCTTCTTCTTTTCCTGTTACTCCATCCATCCATCTCTTTATACATCTATATTGCTTATCCCAGCCATTCTGCTTTACTTTTGTTTTTCTTTCTCTCTCCATATTCCTCTCTGGTTCTCCATTTCTATATTTATTTATATCCTCTTACTCATGAATGTTCATGTACTTGTGTATCTACACTTTCCCATATTATCTATTTATTATCTTTTCCATTTTATCCCTCTCCCACCTCCAGACTACCTGAAGTTTAGCAGTGACTATAGCCATGCGGTGGTGGGCGGCACCAGCAGTGCTAGGGGCATGCGATCGGCCTCCGAGCTCCGGGACTTGATGGACACGCTGCAGCGCAAGAAGCTCGCCCTGGAGAACAGCCTGAGAGCCAACGGGAATGCGAACCCCTCCTACTTCAGCGTGACACAGGTCTGGCATCATTTAGCTCCACTTCAGGATTTATTATCCTGCTTTCTACGTCATGCGCCAACAAGGCTTTGTAGAAGCTTTATGGTTAGCCTGGCTGTTTGTCTTGGGGTAAACAGGGCTAACCAGGGTTTACTCATTATCTACAAGACCAAACATGGATAACCAGGGCGGCTTACACATTATCCTGGGCTATACTACAGTGTTCACCTGGCAACACATACTCATTACTCTTGTTTCTGTCGCAAAGCTTGAATGGAGGTCTGCTTAATACTAAAGCCTCACAATTATCTTACGGATTTCTGTCTCTCCATCTACCTCTGTCAAGATTTAAGTATTTACAATTGTAATATGTATTCTTTTTCCATCTGTCTTTCAGTCTCCTCCCACCACACCTATCTCGAGTCCTACCACATCCTCATCGGCCTATCAGGACCAGGCAAGGCGGTTCTATGGCTCAGATCGTGCACCCATGTTTTTGAAATCTGCTCCCCCTCTTTCTCCTGGACGACGATCCGACCCGTCTTCATCTCTGTCCTCCCGCACCTCGGTCAACCGCAACCAGGACAACTTCGGCAATAGCGATGGCCGACGGCCGCACAACCCGGGCTCCTCTTCTTTACAGTCCACGTGGAATGGCGGAGGCTCCTCCATTTCTGTCGACGGTAGCAATAGCTACCTCCTCTCTCTTCCTCCTCCGTCCTCTTCATCCCGTACTCCATCAACAGGAGGTGCAGCCAGCATGCCATCAAGCCCCCGTCTTGGCCGCCGTAGCTATGGCAACCAAGAGCCCGTGCCCACTAGTAGAACCAGAAAATACTCAGCAGGCTCGCTAAGTGGGATGACGGGAGGAGGGCACAGCCGCTCGCTGCCACGCCTCTGCCCGTCCCAATCTCCCCGTGACAACAACAACGGAGCCATGACCTTGTCAACGTTGCCCCCACGGCGTTCTGATGTCGCTGGCGGTTACAAATTTAGCAAAGACCATTACAACAACAACCAGAATGCCAGCCCTGACCTCAACCACAACTCTAGTAACTCCAGCCAGCTTTCCTCCAACAGGAATCAAATCCAGACCCCAAATCAGGGAGAAAGTATAGTGTCTATCTCCCTCTCCTCCCCTAAGATCTTGCCCTCCACTACCGCACCTATCTCCTCAACAACCGCTCCACCTGATGTGACCATCCCCTCCAGGACAGGGGGCTCCTCTTCTCCTCGTGTGGCCAAAAAACTCAGCCTGACCTCCACTAGCTCTGTGGGCTCCATCGGCTCCATGAGCTCCAGCCCTCCAGAACTGGAGCGACTGGCGAGCCGTGGAGTCTCCCCAGGAGTAGGCCTGTCTTTGGGGGAGAGGGAGAGGGAGAGGCGAGGGGTAGGCCAAGAACTCACTGGTACCATGGGGTTTGGACTTGGAGAGAGGAGGTCTTCATTTGGGAAGGCAGGGCTGGAACCAGGGATGGGGCTGGGTGAGAGGAGGCAGTCATTTGGAAAGGCAGGAGTGACCCCACCAGGGGGTTTCAGGGAAAGAAGGGGGAGTATCAGCTCACTGAGTGGGAAGGAGGAGCTGACCGACTACCACCAGCACCAAAAAGAGGAGAGGCTCCGTGAGCAGGAGGTGGAGAGACTGGTGAGTTTGAGTGTGTTTGCACATGTGGCTTTCTCTGTTGGAACAGAGGACGTAAATTGTTCCTCATGTCCCCAACATCTGCCAATTCAAATTATGGCAACATGTTCCAATTCGGATCAAATGACACTGTATAGATACTATTTGAAGACATAACCTGTGATACAGACTGGTGTAATGTGTAAATTAGTTAAGCTTACAGACGTGCAGACTGTTGACAGGTGAAAAGTTTGTTGCTCTTACGGTTACTGAAAGAAGATAGGGATACAAGTTTATATTTGCAGCGGAAGAATGATATTGTTTTGCATACTCATGCAATCACACAAAGATGAGTTTAGGAAAATGCATCCCTTCACACCAACCGTGTCCTTGTCCCCTCAAACATACTCTCCCAGGGAGCTTAACACACACACACACACACACACACACACACACACACGCAGAGAGAGAGAGTGAGGTTCACCGTTCCACAGATGCCTCTGGCAGTTAGCCCATACTAACAGGACTATTCTTAACCCCGTGCTTGGATTGTGTGTGTGTATGTGTGGGGTGCGTGTTTATGTCAGTCATCTGGAGGTCCGCCCAGTGTGGTTCGGACCACTGAAGAGCCACAGAACACATCAGTCAGATGTGGGTTTAGAGAAACCAAGAAGATTAGAGAGCAGCGTTGTAGTGTAGCAGGTGGATAAACACACAGATGCTCAACATATAATGACAACTGGACTCATAATAATGCCGCTATCCTTCCCTCTTTAAATGTCTCTCTCTCTTTCACACAGCCGTGTTCTGCTGAGGGAACTGGTGTCTTTTAAACTGTGAGAAACTCTGAGTTTTCTGGATGCCGTACAAACCAAACTGTTTCACAAGCATCTCAGTGACTTTCAGCTATAGCCTCCAGTTATTTTTGATCATATTTGCAAGATGTAAAATATTGTGGACCTCTTGCTCTGATCAGAGAGAATTTGTGGTTTGCCCAAGATCAAGAACATTTGTTTAAACCCAGCAGCAATGCATTTGATGTGGTTTGATTTACAACCCATTTGTTTTTAGTTTGCGCCCCGATATAAAATATATCTTATTCAGGCTTAATCAGTGATTTGAGTCTCTTTATTTAAGTTTCAAAATGATTAATATGTTTTGAATAATACTTCTGAATAATCAATAATAAAACAATGATCAGATGTGCCGCTGGGCATTGTAAGAAGGCCAATAGCAGTATCTCCTAGTCCAAGGCTGATCTCAGGAAAGCATTGTCTTAACCTTGTCTGCCCTCTAGTGGTAGTACAGGAAACCTGCATTCTTTCCATGCTTGTGCATAAATGGCTATTTGGGGATGTTACCAGCAACAAAAGGAAGAAAAACACAAAAGCAAACAGCTAACACAATTACCCATTATGTCATTTAGGATGTACAGCTTAGATGCATTCGGTAAGGTTTAGGTAAATTTAGGTTATTATATTTCATCAGTCCATATTTACAAGTTGGCATTTCGCAAAGTAGCTTGTATTGTTAGTCTAAATAGCTATAAAGGAAGAAAAGGAAAAGAAGAAAGAGAGGTTAAGCGCTAGAGTGAGATATATGTCTTCCCCCCCCCCCCCCCCCCCCCTCCCCCTTTACCATTACAAAATACTTTTTATTTCCCTCTTACTCACTATGTGTCATGCCAAAGCACCAGCTCATATTTCCCCACTTGTTTCCTCTCTTTCTATTTCCTCACAATCTCCCTCCACCATTTTCCTGTCTTTGATTTTCACTCCATCCTTTCTCTGTACGGCCCTGTTCTTTCAGTACGTTTTCCTCTCCCTCTCTCCGTCCGTCTCTCTAGTTGACAGCTGATTACTATAAGGGCTCCACAGAGGCTTGTGCTCATTAGAATAGAACAAGGTGACAAACTGACAAAGGCCTGTTTTGCCTCAGCTCCTGGTTCACATTACACACTATAAAAGGGGTTGTGTATGTATGTTTGTTTGTGTGCATTTACACATATATACAAAAGATTATTCCACTGGTAAACAATGTGTACGGTGATTAATTATTTATATTGCTTTGCATAAATTACTTTTTATATTTAATTTAAATGGGTTAAATGATGAGCAATATGATGTATACGTAGTGCTATAATGCTTTTCCTAAATAGGATGTCTCTCTTTGGTCCTTCTAATCAGGCATATGATTGTCTCATGACTTTTAATAGTCCAAACTACCTGGTTCAGCTTCCTTCCTAGAGCACATATCCCTGGAAAGTGTCTTGTTTCCTTAGTGGCAGTACACACACACAGACACATTCCTGTTCTTTGGAGTCATGGCCTGTTCTCGTGCACACTTCCGATCAAAGTTGACAGCTGTCCACCTTCTCATTAGCTGACTCCTTCTCTCTCACACACACATTCACACACCTCTGTGCCACGTTCATTTTTTTCTAACGTCCCTCTTTCCACCTCTAATATTACTTACACAGGATTACTGTTTGGCTTCTCCCTCCAGAGAAGCTACTGCTGAACCTATGAGGGGGTATTTTAACCCTCTGCAGCCTCCGTAGCTCCCCATATAGTAGCTGCGTTCAGGCAGGCAGAACTGTGGAAAGGGCAACTCTTGCTCCAGGGATTTCCCAGTTAAAGGAAATATTCTTTCTAGGCTATTCAGATGATATGCTAAACTAGAGTATATAAATTACAAACAAATCAGGAGTGCATTTTGGACTAAACAAGGACATTTTAACTAGAGGGATTCACTTCTTCAGAGCGATGCTTCCCCAGGTAACTTGAGCATTGGAAACTTTATTTTATGATGGAAAGAAATGATACCCAGCTGAGCTGTTATGAGTCTTCCTCTCTAGTATAACAGAACGTTCAATTTGTGCATTTCCTTTAACCAATTTGAAAACAGACATGTATTTATATGAAGAAATAAAATGTCAGAATCAGTATAAATAAGTATAAAATATGTTGTTTACTGGTTTTGAATAGTTAACTTCTGACTCTGGTAGAAACTTAAATTTAGGTACAATCTGAAATAACGTATTTCCTGTTTGTTGTCTGTTTGATATATCTCACCTTGTAATCCAGCACTACTATAGGTATTTATTAGGGCTTTGTTGTTTTATAACATAGTGTTATGCTATATTTGTTTTAGCACACCAACACTGGCAGTGGTCTAAAAAATGGTGGGGACTTTTGTTTGTTACTCAACGTAGCTACCACAAAAGGTTTACCCCCTTTGAAGTAACATTATCACAGCAGGGTAACAAAAATAACTACACAACTTTAATTCAGGCTTAATATGTGCAATCACATTATCATCATTACTACTAAGGTGTAATTCATACTGTGCCATATTTTCAGGTGGAATTGCATTTCATTTTCACTTGTGCAATATTGTTAATAGTCTGTTTATTGTCAATACTGTATATACTGCTCCTATTTTTATACTTCCTTCTATTTAAATGGTTCATATTTTGTGCCACTTTGTTTAGCTCTTTTTTTACTGTGTTAGCTGATGCATCTGTTTTTTTGCACTATCCCCTTTGCAGCTGTACACTGCAAATTACCCCACTGCGGGACTAATAAAGGAATATCTTATCTTATCTTATAACATATAACTACACCTTTTTAAATAACCTACCATAGACAACATCCTGAAAAACAATAATAATGAGTTGACACCACTACATTTGCTCATAGTGTAACTCATGCATGTATCTATCTGTCTGTGTGTGTGTGTGTGCTTATCTCAGGAGCGACAGCGACTAGAGACTATCTTGTCTCTGTGTTCGGAGCTTGGCCGGTCTGACAGAGATGGAGGTGGCCCAGCTACAAGTCCCACTTCAGCTGTGGCAGATCTCCAGAAGATCAACCAGGAGCTCGAGAAGCTTAAACTGAACGACGACGATGACGACACAATGTCGGTCTTTTCGGACTCTTCAGCTGTTAATGGAACGACAGGGAATGGACACATGACCGCCCTTGGATCAGAGAATGGTTACTATGATGACGATCTGCAGGTACGACGGAGGCGCAGCAGCGGTCACCGAGACAACAGGGCAGAATCACCCGCCGTCAGTCTGCGAAGCTTCGCCCCCTCACCTTCTCCACGTGCACAGAGGACCAATGAGGTATAAGAGATTTATTTGTACACATTTATATGCACTCATAATAGTATCACATCTTTAGCAGGTGAACTGGTTTGTTATTTTCGGACCCAAGAGTCACTTTACCACTTTTAAATGTACAAAGATTTAAAAAACATACATGTAAGCAGAGTTCTGTTAATAGAATGTAAAGTGTAGAGCAGAGCACTCACCACTTACCTTCAACAATGATCCTTTCAACCAACGTCATCTAACTTTATAACCCTCCTCCTGACCAGGGTTGAACATGGGTTGGATGTTCCACAGAACTAGATAAATAGGCATTATTTTAAGCGCTAGGAATGTTATTTTATGTCATTGATGATTAAATGAATTAATCAACCTCACTCATTAAAAAAAGCAAAGAAAGAGGGAAACCTGAGAGTGCACAAATTAGTGAATAAGATAGAAAGTTAGTGAACTTAGATTTACTGGTATTTATATAGTTATTCTGTGTAATTCTGTGTTTAAGCAGCAATGCATATGGATCTACAATTGCACACTGGAGTCTCTGAACATTGATGACAAGATTATCTTGTCTCTTCTGATTGGGTCAAATGCATGTTAAATCCGCATTATACACATCTCCTGTATAAAAAGAGTACAAGGCTGCTAAAGCAGCACCTTTGACTTTGGTCAGCTTCTTAAAAGATTAATCAGGATTGATGTGGGAAGTGTTTATGCTCCCTGTTCTTTCTGGAAAACACGAGAGTGACAAGGGTCACTCCTCTTAATACTAAGGTATCGACATACACATCCTTCACGTAGACAGATGGGAGATATTTACAGCCCATTTATTAGATTAGAGCAGGGTAAGTGTTACAATTTAGAATTGACAGCTGGTGTTTGTGTGTGTGGGTGTATGTGTGCACATTTATTTGCTGCAAAAGAACAGAAATTCATTTTTTCATTGCCCAAAGGAAGTACTACTTTCACTTCATGTCACCACATTATTGAATTGGTGGTGTCAGTGATTATTATTACAACTAATTACCACCAAACCCCCAATGTAGGTCCTGATAAGCTTTAGCTTTAACTACATATTAACAATGGTTCAATCTGTGACCCTGTTTATGATGTTGGTTACCAGGCTCTAGATGATGCAGCGCGTCGCCGCGGACAAGAAGCGAGGCCTTCAGAGGAGGACGTGAGGAGTGTGGAAGAGGAGAGGATCCAGGTGCTGAATAACATGGAGGAGCTGGAGCAAAAGATCAAAGAGCTGGACAACCAAATTGAGGAATCTGCCCAAGAGGTAAAGAGAAGACGATGGTGTTTCGGGCATACAGATACAGCAGGAAAAATGTCCATCTTAACAATATTAACTCTAGAAGTCCTATTTTTTGAGAGAAGTAAAGGATTCTACTTCTTTTAAAATCAGTAATGCATTTTGTTCAAACATTATTAGATAGTGGTACGTACAGATGTGAATAAAAGTAAAGATAAACACAGAATCATCACAAATGGCTTGCTTACCGGTGTGTATTTATTCATCCAAGGTGGAGCTTGAGCGAGCTCTGGTGGAGGCCGAGCAGGAGTCGGAGGTAGCTGCTCTCCAGCAGGAAAAAGATGCCCTGGAAGCACTTCACAACAAGATTGCCGACCTAGAGACCAAGTCCAAGCAGGAAAAAGAAAAGGTATTTAACAGGGCACGCTTCATTGGAAAAAAATGAGAAACGAGAGATTCATAATGGCTTACAAGGAGACCAAAAGCAGATTGCATTGATCCACACACTAAGGCGTTTGATGCTGCATCTTCGGCAAATTGTTTGTATTTCTTTGCTGAAGGGCTGGTAAGTGATATTAGTGTCGGGCAAAAGGGGAGAAACATACTGTAACAAATGGAAAGAAAAAGTGTTGTACACTAAACATGTACGGCAACATTTGCCTTCCTAAGATATATATGTGTACGTGTGGTATTTGAAAATACATTCACTACTCTTGAAGACTCTCATACATTTAGGGCTCATGTGACTAACCGGTAGGTGTTAATCCTTCTCATGCTGTCTCTGGTCCAAATATATATCTGCTAATACTGCCCAGGGTATAGCGGTCACCAAGTGATCCTATCTTACACACACTCCTGCGGGAGGACCGTGGGTGTGGGTGAACGTTTGTGTGGGTCTGTCTGCATTTTATATGGTAACATTGATAGGGTTCGGGAGTGTTAAGTAGATTAACAGATTGAATGTGTTGTTTGTATGTGTGTGTGTGTGTGTGTGTGTGTGTGTGTATTTCGTTTTTTGGTTTGGCAATTGGATCATCTGTTGGATTAAGTCCCAGCCGGATTGTGATGCTATAAATGAGGAAACACATCATGATGCTGAGTGAGACAGAGGGAGAGAAAGACAGGAACAATCGGATAGATAAGTGTTGCCCTGAGTGTTGAAGTGAAGAGTAGGTGAAGTTGAGTGCTTGTATAGATTTTGGGCACATGTATATGTTGTGTTATTTATAGAGAGGACTATTAATCTGCTGAGTCATTCCTTCTCATTCATTCCGTCAGTCATTTCCATTCAAACAAACATTGGAAAAAACGCAGGAGAAAGAACTCATGACACTATTCATTCATACTACCTTAATTTCTTCATTTGCAATACTTCCCCAGTTCTCCATCCCTTTGGTAGATTTTATTTCCTCCAGCTTTCCCTCCCATCCTGACCTCTAAGGTTAATCTTGCTGACCTGGTTGCCGTAGTGACTAACTGTGGCTCCCCAGTCCCACTAACGCTGCCATCCTCTCTCTGTCCCGTGTGTGTGTGTGTGTGTGTGTGTCTCTGTTCCTTTTGTATGTACACATGAACAAAATGTGTACATGCGTGTTTGTTTGGGCGTGTATGTGCGTCTATGTGTCATGTACGTACATGTGTGTATGCCAGGCATGCGAGTTGCTACAGGCAGAAAGGGGCAGAGTAGAGAGGTTGGCTCAGATTGTGTGTGAGCAGCGCTCCCAGCTGGACAGCTGCCCTGAGGCCACCAAGGAGCCCCTGCAGGAGCAGCTGGCCAGGGTCAGTACACACACACACACACACACACTCACACCTCACAAGCACATGCACAGGAAGGTATGTACTTTAGTGTGTAAACCAATGAATCCACGCAGGGAAATCACAACACGCAGACAAGCATAGAACTCCACATAAGTGGGAAATTAAACAACTCTGCATGCGTACACTGATAGACTGATCCAGAACGGCAGATGTATGTGCACATGTTGACACTCAAATCATACAGTATATGTGGACAGGTGTGTCCACATGAACAGACTGTAGAAAGAAGCATGTGATGCTCACATACTTGAACTTGCATGTGAATATGCACACATTTTCATTCCTGAACTAACTTGCTCTCCACCCTCACGGCCACCGTTGATCTTTACTTGATTCATGTTCTGTCTTTTCAATGTCTACCTCTTTAGGTTTCTCTGTCTACAAACATCTCTTTATTTCACAAGAAGGGTTGATTCTGTAAGAGTATAAAGTATCTCAAGAGTTTTGGTTTTAAGACCTGTTTTTATAGAAATACACTGACATTTGGGCATAGGGTCTGGTTTCACCTTTTGTGTTTAACGCGTGACAATATCCATCCATCCTTTCGCTATATCGCAAAGCTCTGGAGCTGATCCCAGTTGACAATGGGTGAGAGGCGGTGTACATCCTGGACAGGTTGCCAGTCAATCACAAGGCTGACACATAGAGGCAGACAACCATTCACGCTCACATTCACACCTATGGGCATGGGTTTACTTGGTATGCGGTTATGCGGTTTCCTCCCACATAACATTTTTTTTAAAAAGATTTCTTGAGGAGACAATACTTCTAAATCATCTGTATTTTGGGGAATGCTTAACGTATTTAACATGTTGCATGTTTTACTCAGACACTGGTCATGCTTTGGTGTCTGCATGAGTGTGAAGTGTTAACGAAAACATCCGGGATCTGTGTCTGGTTTGCTTTGTCTTTGTCGGCGTATTGTGGGATGAGAAAGTGCTTTCTGATACATAATTGCTTGCATATTTCTGTTTGACTCAAAGCAGTTTCATCTCACAGAGTTTTTTTTTAATAATTAATATGATTCACATGTCGCCCATACTGGGTAAAGTTTTAGGTTTTTATGTGTCAGGTTGTTCATGAAGACTTATATGTACACTTGAGCAACTAGATGATTTATGTTAATTGTTTGTTTGCTGCTTTATTGATCAATAATTAATCAGTCAAGTGTCTGAGTGAACGTAATATATTACTGCTTCAGTGTTACTCCACTGTAAATCTTAACATTTTATTAAATCAATGTATTTTGCATGCATTTGACTGCCATACATCCCCTGTGTATGTGTGTGTGTGAGTACAAGTCCTTTGGTCTTGTATACTGCATCTTGCATGTTTTATCAAGTCTACGTGCTATAACAGTATCTCTAGTTCCGTTTGTCCCGTATACATTCATTCCTTCGTCTTGCCTGTTTACCTGTGCATTATTTCTTGTGTGTGTGTTTGTGTGTCAGGACTGTGAGGTGCTCGATGCAGAGTCGAAGCGTTTTGAGGACCTGGAGTTCCAGCAACTGGAGAGAGAGAGCAGGCAGGACGACGAGAAG
The DNA here is from genome assembly GCF_043250625.1 of Sebastes fasciatus. Lineage (NCBI taxonomy): Eukaryota > Metazoa > Chordata > Actinopteri > Perciformes > Sebastidae > Sebastes > Sebastes fasciatus. The sequence goes on along the minus strand of NC_133815.1, from coordinate 16,299,700 downwards.
GAGACCAGTACGCAACAGCTCCTCCGGGAGATCGCAGACTACCAGCGGAGCGCCGTCTCTCGCAAGGTAACAGTTGTCTGTTTGCGTGTTTTGATGGAAAAAATGTATAGAGTACAATATCACGATGTTATATTCATGTTTTTGTTTAGTAGCTTTGGCTCTATAGTGTTAGTGTTGTGCATTATAAGTGAGTTAGAAACGCATTACAAGCTTGTTTTGCTTTTTTTCCTTCAGGAGCGACTGTTAACTCTGAAGAAGCAGGCGACACAGATTACCCAGCAGGCTCAGCGAGAGAAGGAGAGCTTCTTGAAGGAGAGGAGCACCCTCGAAGCAATGCTGCAAAGGGTACGAAGATATCCGTGTTTGCGCGTGTATGCATGTGGTCATCCTTGCTTCTGTGTGTGAATGAAAAGAAAAACACTTCAAAAAGAGGTTAATTTAGTTTTTTAACATTTCCTTTGTTTTCTTTTTCTGTCTATTAGGAGAAAGAAAACCTCACCATGCTGGAAAGGAAATATGCTGACCTCACCGGTGGCCGAGGTTTCACTCTAAGAGAGGTAGGTTTGATTGACAGCTGTCAGAATGTCCTCCTCTTTGAACTCCTTACGACTCTTAAAGTGGACAGGACCCTCGTCATTTTTAACCGCTGGGGTTTCCTTCTCTGCTAGGGTTCAGCCTCTCTGGCTGATGTGTGTCAGTCTTTTAGCGATCGCTACCGTGACACCACATCGGCCACAATATTTCCTCCTCCAGTCACCTTGTGCACCCTCTCATCCCTCCTTTCCTCTATTTCTCTCAAGAATGCAGAGGTACTTTTGTCTTGTTATACTAATACATCCCTTTTCTCTATTCCTCTTTATCCAGATATTCTGCTTAATCCTTCGTTCCTTTATTCTGTATTTCTCCTTTCATTTTTTTGTCGTAATTGCCAGGTTACAGGAATTTGAGCACTTGTTTCATTAATTCAATGCACAGCTTATACTCACATGTATGAGGTAACCTTGTAACAGTGCCTATTGTCTTGTGTACACCAATCAATGAATGTTAACATGTCAGTGTCTAAGTAACTTACCTCTTAAGTGACAAGACTTTTTGATCTATTTGTGCCAAATTTGCAACAAATTCTGCATCGTTCTAACAACTAATTCTCAAGTTTGTCATTAATACGGCTGACACACTTCATGCTATATGCCTCACGCCCTTTCTCTCCCCCCTGTCTCCACATGACACTTTTCCAGGGCTATGTCACAGTCAGTGAAATCAATGAGCTTTACTCACAGCTTGGGGGGGACCCTAAACCCGCCCCCGCCCGCACTCTGGCCAATGGCTCTCCTGAGTCCGAGGCAAATACCTCCCCTGACGACGACACCCCCAAACCACCGGAGGATGAGGTGTGTGTAGTGGTGTTAAGGGCTTGCGTATGTAGTTAAAGCACACAGACATAGATGATGCAAAGTGTGTGTGTGTGTATGAGAGTGTGGTTATTTCCTTCCTTCTTTTGCTCTATTTCAGTTTTCTGACAATATTCCTTTCTTCTTTTTCAAAGCTCTGTCATTCTTCCTCACCTGCCGACTGTCACTCCTCTTCCTCCTCTTCTTCTTCCTCCCATCTTTATCCCCGCCCCCGCCCTCGCCCCCGCCCCCGCCCCCTCCCCAAACCGCCCTCTGTGCACTGGCCAGAGAACATGGTGTCATATCGAGACCCTTCTCCCCTCCCCGACTCTCCCCCACCTCCCCTCCCTGTCAAAAAACGCCAAACGCGACACAGGCAGGTAACGTGTGTGTGTGTGTGTCTGTCTCTGTGTGTGTGTGTATCCGCAACTTAGTGTTTGTCTGTTTTTGTGTGACAAATACAATGTGTAGAAACCAGATGCACATTTTTACACAATTTGCTTTGATTGATTGATGGTTAATATAATTAATAATTGATATTTGTTCAGGTAAATTCAGTTATAGTGCACAATTATTAATGCATTGTTGTTTGCCACAGTGTCTTTTTTGATATATGTAAAAAAAAAAAAAGTGAAAAGTACAACATTTTATATCCCACACATAGCGACTGAAAGTCATGACATTTCCTTAAAGAACAATGTTATGTGACCTAAAATGAAATTGGTTAACGGTGTACATCCCTTCCCTCAGTTGTGATGTGTGTGCTTGTATGTGCTTGATCAGCATTTCCGTTTGCTGGAAGAGAGGAAGAGGTCTGAAAGAGAAGGCGGTTCTTATCTAAGTGACACATTACCCAGGAAGAAAACCACACCCATCATGACGCCCCAGTTTACGTGTGCAACACTGGGACGCAGCTATCCTACCAAGGTACATATACATATAGATGATCATGTATGCATAAGTGACACAAATCAATAAAAAATCATTAATGTCACACTTTTTCTTGGTCTATCTGTAGCTTATTTTCTCAGTTGTATTGTTTATTTTATAATTATAGATATTGTGTAATTTCAAAGATGCAAGCCAGATTATTATTTTCTAATTACTAAAACATGGAAGTAAAAAGGTTTGGTCTCTTCTTGGTTGTTTACAGTCCCATCATCCCCTGGTACAGAGCACAAGTTGTGGCAGCATTCTCCCAAGAATCTACTCCTTATCCAACAAGGAAACTGAATCTCGACGTCTGCATAAAGGTATACAAACACATGCACAAATGCACTCACTTAGAAACCATACACTATATACAGATAAAGAGATTACATGTAGGTACACAAATTCATGGGAATACATGTAATTTCACTTACAAAGACTATCTTTATCTGTCAGTTTTCTCTCTTATTTGTGTCTCCTTCACTCAAACAAACACTCATCTCTGAGTTGTCACATGAAAATACACCTAATATGGTAACATCTACCCTTGTTATGGTGTTTTGTGTGTGGGTGTGCACCTCATTGTATTTTGTTGGATCACAACGTTTCTCATTTGTTTATCTGTCAGTGGAGATAGTGCAGGAATGTAAGTGGAGGAGGGCTGCTCCATCAAATGGTGTAAAGGATTGTGTTTGTGACTGAGTAGGCAGTAGAGCAGACGTGCTGGTTTGAGTATGAACAATTTGAAAATTGTCAGGTTTGTTAGTAAAAAAAAAGGTTGTTACAAAAAAAGCAGCTTAGAAATAGATTTCTTATAAGTCAACTTCCTGCCACAAACGTCAACCAGCCATTTCCCATCATTAAGAAAATGTGCCGTTCACTCACCGCAGTATAATCCCTTCGCCCTCTGTTTGGGTGTATGCTGGTATGTGGTTTTGAACGCAGATTTAGCTGCTTAAAAATGAAGGATGGTTTGTTACCTCAAGGACCCTGTGCCTTTTTGTCCATGTCAAGTTTGACGTGTATATAGTCTTACTATTTTGAATGAAAATGTAATTATTTATGTGCAGATGAACCAACCAATTTTGATCTTTCATTAGGTAACTCTTTACCTGACAGATATACTAAAAATATATATTTAGAGTATTCTGTGCCTTGTGTTGTAATAGAACTGCTGTATTTCCCGGACACTGTTATGTGTGCATCCGGCCCCTCATTCCCTTGGTGCCTTGATCTGTCTCATCAGATGGGTGGGTCTGCTGCATGGGTCAGATGGTATCAGTTTTTCTTGTGTGTTTCTTCCTGTACCCAGAGGCTGAGTTAGTCTATCTTTAAAGTATCTGCACTGTAATTTAGTCGTCATTCCTCCTTCTACTTCTGAGGACATCTCATTTTCTTTCCAGACATCTGTGGACTGCCTTAACTTCTTTTAGGACTTGTTCGTTTGTTTGTGAGTTCTACTATTTTGACGCATTTCAACAAGAGTACTAACACCAATACGGTGTGGATTTATTTTTTCCCTGAACATACAAGAGCATTTCACAGTGGCGGGGCATTGTGATCCAGAATTGAAGCCATCTGGGCAAACTGTTGACCCAGATGGAGTGACAGAGACAGGTACAACACAAGTGTGCACACACGTATAAGAATTAGTCACTGCTGAAGCTGTTGTTTATTTCTCTTTCTGTGTGTGTGTCTCCAGGTCAGCCCGGCTCGCGAACAGCTTCCCAGACCAACGTTTACCTCGATGCCTTTGGGTACCGCGACAACCAGGCCTTCGACACAATGAGTGTGGATAGCACGGACTCCATTGAAACCAGCATCTCTGCTTGCTCACCTGATAATGTCTCCAGGTATGTGTCGCCTGCGTGAGTTGTTTGTGTATGTACACGCGTGTACTGTATGTCTGTGGTCAACCCTGTCTCCTACAAAAATTACGTTCCCAAACAACTAAACTGCATTCTCGATAACGTTTCGAGGGAAACATATTTGCTCCTGGATTACAGTCGCATTTTTTTAAACACGTGGTTAACATTGTAAATTGAAGCAAAAGAGAACAAAAAATGCAGCAACACTACTTAGTTAGGTTTTGGCAACAAAACTACTGGGTTAGGTTTAGTTAAAAAAACAACATGGTTTTGCTTAAAATGACTACGTTTCACACGGAACATGAACAGCAGTCTTCTGGGGGGAAGTTCGATGTTAGTTTGACCTGTCCACCTCCACGCCGGTGGACTTTCTCGCTTGTTATAATCATAATTATACCACGTAACTTTCACTAACGGTCGCTCAATTGACTATGTTGCTCAATTGACTACATCAGAGACAAACGTAATCCACGACAAAATATATGAGAATGCAGTTTAGTTGTATGGGAATGTAATTTTTTAGGAGACAGGGCAGCTGTGGTTATTAATAGAAGGAACAGAAACAAAACAATGAAGCCTGTCATTGGTGTTTTCATTTCTGACTTCAGTGTTGAGCTTGAATATTTCTGTGTGAAGTATGTGCTGATGGACATAACTCACTGCTACTTTCATCACTCTCTTTGAATGAAGAACGGTTGAAAAGTTGAAATTTGACAAGAGACAGACCGAAAATTGAAAACACAAAAATGTCCCTTTGTTTTCCTAATATGAAACATTGACTATAGGAATGGTGGTCGGGGGGGCGGGGGGTGCAACAAAGAGACTAGAAAGTGAGTTAATGTAAAAAGTGTGTGGAGCCGCAAAGCCGAGGTTTCCCGCCTTTCATGGTCCCTCCTTGGAGAATAAGATGTGTAGAACTGTGTGTGTTATATGAGTTAAGGGGGACTCTTGATTAGTGTTCTAAGGGTCAGGTTACGGAAGACGGAAAACATGAAGGTGTGTGTGTGTGTGTGTGTGTGTTCAGCGTGGAGGTACATTTAGGGGTCCACCCCCCCGTCTGGACTCAAACCATGTGTGCTTGCTTTCCTTCTCTCCTATTTTACAGTGGTTGCATCTGTCTTTTGTCTCCCCTCCTCTTGTTCCTCTGAATGGTATGGTCTTGTTTCTGCAGATAGATTTTTGCACAGTTCCAAACCATTTGCAGATTGACCTCTCTGCAAGTTTTTCTTGGAACAGGCTGCCTCTGTGTTATCCTCAGTATGGTTCTAGTTGGATTGTGTTGTACCGGCTTAGATTTGAAGACGTGTGTTGAAACCTGGATCAGAGCTGGACAAAAAAAACATAGTTTTATGATAGAAGTGGAATTTCTTGTCAGTGATGTGTCCCGTTTTTTTTGGAGATACAAGTTGGAGCAAGAGAAATAAAGTGCTTCTCAAGTAATCCAAATACTTGAATGAATAGATTTGAGCCACGCGTGTCTACAATGACTATGAGTGTGATTCCTTCTCGTCGATTGAGGTAAGAGAATGGCAAGGGGATGGGAGGGAGGAGAGGATGGATGTTACAATGAGGTTGGATCATGTTTATGTGAGTACAGGGAAACGGGATGAGTGGTGGAAGATTAGTTGGAGTCTAAATGCAAGTAGTTGACTAAAATATGGCATGTAATGCAGTCACAGATATTGATTTAATTAAGTCTACCTATCATATTTTCTTATGTTAGGTGGCATGTTTCATCTCTAACAAAGTAGTTTTTATAATGAAAGTGAATATTAATGAACATGCAAAGTGTCTAACAATCAACAGACTTAAGGTAATATTCAAATCCAGAATTCACTGGTATGTAAATTGGTGGTATTCAGTTAAAGTTATGGCAGAATATAGAGTGGGGATTTTATATAAAACTGGCAACTGATTATGAAAAAATACCAGGGAGCGGGAAAGCATTTTTTTTCTCCGCTTGCTCTTGTTTTTTCTTCATCTGTCATACCCTCCCTCCCTCCCTCCCGATCCTTTTTTTCTCTATTCGATTGCTTGGGGTACCCTACTTCTCTCTCTAGCCCTCCCCTCTTTTCCTGATTTGTTTAGACTGAGTCTAATGTGTGCCATCCATCTTAACAATGTTGTGACATCATCACAGATCAACAGAGTATCCATTTCCTTCTGGCTCGGGATAAGAGAGAGTGTGTGCGTGCTTGTAAAAGGTAGAGAGAAAGAGGATAATTGAGAGGAAAAAATACGGTTTAACCATGACAAACATATACACAAATCCCTTCCTTGTGATGTCAGTCAAGAATGCTTGTCATGTGTAGACCATCTGCAGTCAGACTTGAAGCTAGACTGGATCTGCTGTTCTAAAGTGAAGACAGAGAGTCAGAAAGTGTTACAGAGAGACAGAGAGAGGGAGAGGAAGGAGAGATGGTCTGATCCTTAGATTGCCTTGACATTCAGGCTTCCTTTCCTAAAGGATTTCCGCTTCGTTTCAGCACACATACACACACACACATTAACAGTGAATAATCAGGAGTATTCTCAGGAGAGTGTAGCCTTTTCTCAGAAAATGTAACTCCTGAAAAAACGCATGGAAAAGTCAGAATGGAGTCAGTTAGAATAGAATATAACTTTATTGTGGGAATGTCTCTTTGGCTCACCAAACACAAGAAACAACAACGACATAAAAAGCAGACAAGCGAATAAAACACAAGGTCATATTACACATTAAAACAGCAACTGAAGAGAGGATGGGAGCTATCTGACAGAATGCTCCTCGCTTTCTTCCTCGTCCTTTCTGTAAAAAGTTGAGCCAAGGGCTTGTCATTGACGCAATCATAGAAAGATTATTCTTACATCTACAGTTTAGGCGACAGTACCAGGCAGGAAAGTTAAAACATTCTCAAGAATAGTTTGGTACACTAGTTTTCTAAAATGTGCTGACTAACACCGAGGCCTCCAAGTTTCCTAAGAAGTCGCTGTGAGCATCTATTGGAAATATACTCTGTATTTCCAGAGAAGCTCACCTGGGAATCCAGAACTGTATAGGAGATATTAGTGTAAGTTTTCCACAATTTCAACATGTTGAAGTGAAGCCGGCTCTGTTTTCAGATCTTGTTTTGTGCAGATAATGAACTCATTTGTCTTGGCCACATTGATTTCTCCTACTGGGTCTGTTTTCCGTGGAAGGCCAAATAAGGCCATGTCATCAGCATACATAACAAACGTCAAATGTTTCTCATTGATCATAAATTCATTGGTAAAGAGAGAGAATAGCACAGGGGGAAATGTTACAGCCTTGTGGGCAGAACCGTGCTCACTGTGAGCACGTCTGACCTGCTCCCCCTTTGTCCCGCTTGCTGCTGGTGTAGCAGCTTTAATTGATTAACTTGGCAGCTGCTCAGTTTCATTACATTTTCAGTGTATTTCAGGTTCAGCCACATGATGGTTGATTTGGTGTTTGTTTTCCCATGACTGTATGCCAAGCAAGCGGTTCACTGTGCAGAAAAAAAGTTGTTTCTGTTTGTTTTTTTCTGATGTGAATCGTATGTTTGTGTTCTGCAGTGCCAGTACTTCAAATATGGCCAAGCTAGAGGAGATGGAGCGTCTGCTGAGAGAAGCCCAGGCAGAGAAGAGCCGCCTCATCGAACACAAGGTCACTACCAGATAAAAAATCATCCTTTTGTTTTCACTGTGTTTTACAGGTTGTTAATGGTATAGTGTGTTTGTGTGTTTTCAAACTGTGTAACAATTTCAATTATTCCTTCAGGAGCAAGAGATGGAAGTGCGAAAGCAGGCGCTGGACGAGGAGAGGAAAAGAAGGGAGGACCTGGAGAAAAGGCTACAGGAGGAGACGAGCAGACGCCAGAAACTCATCGACCGGGAGGTGAAACTGCGAGAAAAACAGAGGGCACAGGTAGGAAAGAAAAACCACACCGGAGCATAAAAGATTTGTGTTACACTCAACAATGTTCATTTATGATCGGAAAGTGTTTCTCAACATGTGATTATTCTTTGGTACAGCATGTTTTTAATCACCTACAGACATAAATCTTGTATGACCCTTATTGCAACCAGTGAAGCGTTATGAAAAAGTGAAATTCTTCACTCTGAAAATTTTACCCAAAAGCAGACATTTTGAACTCGATGTCCCGTTATTAACCTTTTACTTTTTCGACAAAGCATTCCATCTTGTTTCTGTGGCGAACTTTTGTATGTTTTATGCATACTTCTCTCTCTTTGTATTTTTTCATCATGTCTGTGTTGACAGTTTTTAGTATAAGCTTCGTCCATCATCTTTAGTTCTCTTGCCTGGATCATCAACTGTTGGCAGCCGAAGAAAGAATCTTTAATCCATCTAACATAATGATATACATCTGCATGATTTGTATGAATTATATAAACACAGAAGAAATTATAAATACATCATTGTCATTACTTGAAACAATTCCCTCTCCTTTTTCAATGAACCCGTTCACTCTTTTCTCCCCAGTCCCGGCCACTGACGCGGTACCTTCCGGTGCGAAAGGACGATTTTGACTTGCGGGCTCACATTGAGTCGGCGGGCCACAGCACAGACACATGCTTCCACTTATCCATCTCTGAAAAGACCTGCCGCGGCTACTTGATCAAAATGGGAGGCAAAATCAAAACCTGGAAGAAACGCTGGTTCGTCTTCGACCGCAACCGACGCACGCTCTCCTACTATTCAGGTACTGTTGTAGGGTAGAAAATGCACATGCAAACACAAAAACTACAGACAAGTGTACAGAGCATCCACATAGATAGAGGCACACACACAGGTATTTTACAGATATATTTCATATTTTGTATTTCCTATATTTGACATGCATTTGAAATATAAATCATTACATATAAATAAAACTGAACACACTACAATACACTTACACACATTTGTGTTTATACTAGGGCTGTCAATTGATTAAAATATTGAATTGCATGATTGTCCATAGTTAATCACAAATTAATCACACATTTTTTAACTGTTCAAGTCATAACATGGCAAACTCAAGCCCGACAGTCAACAACAGCTGTCAGTGTGTCAGTGTGCTGACTTGACTATGACTTGCCCCAAACTGCATGTGATTATCATAAAGTGGGCATGTCTGTAAAGGGAAAACTCGTGGGTACCCATAGAACCAATTTTCATTCACATATCTTGAGGTCAGAGGTCAAGGGGACCCCTTTAAAAAAAAGCCTGCTATCCTTAAAGTTGCGTAAATGCGTTAAATAAATTAGCGGTGTTAACATGTTATTATCGCGTTAACTTTGACAGCTCTAATTTATACACTTCATTTATATGTCATAGTAACTGTTATGTCTTCTACAGATAAGCATGAAGCCAAGCTGAAAGGAGTCATCTACTTCCAAGCTATTGAAGAAGTGTATTACGACCACTTGAAGAATGCACATAAGGTATGTGTGTATATGTTGCTACAAAATCAATACATGCAAATGACTTCTGTCTTGAAAAGTATGGTTTGTTATCTTCTAATCTAAAGTAAAAAAAAAAAGTAAAATTCTTCTCTGCGTCTCCCTCTTTATGTCTCCCACTCACCATCCTCCCTCTGGTCTTGTTTCATCCTTCACCATCTCCTCCTTCAGAGCCCAAATCCCTCCCTGACCTTCAGTGTAAAGACTCATGACAGAGTCTACTACATGGTTGCTCCCTCTCCTGAGGCCATGAGGATCTGGATGGATGTGATCGTCACGGGCGCCGAGGGTTACACCCAGTTTATGGTGTAGTGAAGGAGCGGGGATGTGCCAACGGGCTATAAAACTCTTTGCGGCTTTAAAGACTTACGTTTTCTATTCCTTTTTTTTTTTTTATCCTTGGGACTTTTTACGTGTCCGGATGGATGTTATTGTCATCTATGCTGAAGAATGAACACAGTTTCTGTTGTGTAGAGACAGCAGCCCGTCTCATTTGGGTTTACAAAGTGGAGCATTCATGTGAAATTGTAGGCAGATAGAAGATGATAATTTGAACGTTTTTAGTGGGTTCAATCTTAGAGACATAATGAAGTTTAGGAGATCTGAAATGTGCTACGGTGCACCACCGTGCCTTGGAGTGAGTTCGGGTGTACCTCACGGTTTTGCTTAAGTGTAAAGGACATAAATGTTAAAAAAAAGATATTTTATATGAGCTTATTACAACCCATTTTCTTCAGAGAAGAGCAGATTGTGCAGCTCCTTTTCTAGCCATAAGAAGCTATCTTACAAAGGTTTTTTAACGTAGAGATATTATTGGAAAAATGGATGCGGGGTGAACCAGTTTGAGCTCTATAGCATGTCATTATCAACCAGGAATACATAACAGTAGTTGTGTTTAGAAACACTAAGTGCCACATAAAGTTTAAACAATATTAACATGTCATGGAAGGTCAATTTTGAGATGGGTTTAATCAATTATTACACCGTTTCAATTGTGTTTTAATCATTTTTAGCCCGTTTTCTGTGTACCGAATAAATAATGCATATTCATTTAGTAAAAGTAGTTGAGCAAATGTATTTGAATTTTTTTCATCTTCATTTCACGTATCATTACTGTGGCATTCTCAGGTCTTAACTGTGTGCATGCATCATATTGATCATGTGTGAGTTTATACACACATAAAGAAGTGCCTGTTTTGCGTGCACACTCTATGTGCACTTCTATATACTATACGAGCTTCTAATGCCACTCCAAGGTGCTATTCTTACATGGTGAACGACACTAATAATCCAAGCCACACCACCATCATATCAAAAGAGTGTAATTATGCACTCAACGTGGTGATTATCAGTAATTTTATTAATGGATTACTGTGCTGGGTTTACAATAGTGCCACCACAGGCTCAGAAATGAAGCTCTGTTATAACATAGTTAGTGTCAGGCTTGTTATTTTCCAATAGAAGTTGTTAGTTAAATAAGCACGAGGAATAAGGACTTTTATTAAGGCACAAAATTATGGTATTTGTACATTTTGTTTCTAAGTTGTAGTTAGTTTTAAACAAATGGGGACATGATCCATTATCAACTCAAAATGTGCCTTTTTTTAATCATATTTTGTGTGACAGTATTTTGACATGCATATTATCTATATTTTTAAGAGCTACATGTATCTATATACAATGCCAAACTGTCTGTGGCGAGGAAAACACCAATGTGGAAGATGGTCCTGAGTGCTTTTCTGAGTATGTTGTCTTTTAAAGATGTCAGGCAGAAAGAATCAATGGTACACGCACTCACTTAAGAGGCTTTTAGTCATCAAAACTGACTGCTTATTGTGCTGCTTTGGTCCACTAGCTTTCATTGCATTGCTTTTATTACCACTAATTCAATATTTTATTCCACATTGATCACTAAAGCTGCTTTTTATATTGCATATTATGCTCCATACTACGTCTGAATGGTTCTGTCCACTGATCAGTGCATTTATCATCTTGCCTCTTGGCTTTTTGTTTATTGACCAAAGTACATGTTTATGTGGTATAATGTATATGTCATTTATTTGCTTTGACTTCTCTTTGTTTAGTACAATAAGATCAAAAACTATATATGTTTCTACATGACAAGCTCATGGTTGTTTTCCACCAACTAAAGGAACTGTTACAGCGGAAGCTTCCATGAGCTTTTTTTTTTTAATATAATTATTTTTTATGTTGATCCTACTGTATTTATGCCATTACCAATGCATGTATCTTAATTTTGTATTTCCATATGAATAATAAATATATTTTACCTTTTATAATTTTTAAGAAGTTAGTTCACCGCCAAGTGTGTCACAAAATAAATTACAATGCCACTTTTGCAGGGAGGAAACTACAGCTTTGACAACATCAGGTTGCCAACTACAACAAAATAGTAATTCATTACAGGAATGAGATGGCAGATTTAGAAAAATGTCAAAGTTGCCTTGTTGAGTGCTGTCACATACTCTAGAACAGCTATTCTCAACCACTGGGATGGGGGCCACTGGTGCGCCTCAAAAAGCCACCTAGTGTGCCGCGAAGGTGCAGCCAAATGGTTAGATTAACCGCTATTCTGTATTTCAGAGGTTGTAGCGGGCTCACTTTTAAAGCTAGAGTGAAGGTCCTGGCATCATATGAAACTAGAAAAACCTAATGAATCCATTGGTACCAACCACGCCATGCCAGCTTGTCGGGAAGAAGGCTAAATAACGCTCCAAAATTACGCAAAATTTTGGTGAGGAAAAACTGCCATGGCCATTTTCAAAGGGGTCCCTTGACCTCTGACCTCAAGTGAATGAAAATGGGTTCTATGGGTACCCACGACTCTCCCCTTTACAGACATATATGTCACAGATGCAGTGACACAAAATCGAGCAATTTTTGAAACCAGTAAAAGTGTGTGGTGAGGAAATATGACCCTGAATACTTTGGATTCATAATGGCAGGCAGTGATGGGTGAGGGTAAGCTGAATATTTATGTGGGTCATTACACCTGACAGTGGCATCGTACATATTTATAGCCCAGTTTGTCATTTATTTGGGAAGGTGGTCCTTGGAAGTTTTTTAACAATCAGAAGTGGGCCTCGAGTTACAAAAGGTTGAGAACCCCTGCTCTAGAACCACAGACGTGAGATGCTTGTTACATTTTAACTAGTGTGTCAAATGTGGACATCTCTTCAACACCAGATGAGTCAGTCAACTTTCTTGGGTAACAAACATTAAAATAAAACTTCAAATCAATTACTAAAATGTTCTTGTAGAAAAAAAATAACCAAAGTGTGTCAAACCACAATAACATGGAAAACAATTTGCATGGTTAACAAGGGGATGGAGCACCACCATGTGGCAGAAAGTAGGTACTCTCAGACAGCCACCTTACATCTTACCCAGAATGCATTGTGACTGTAATGCAGGTCTGAGAGACAACCGGTTTAACATATAACTGTTGTCTGTTGCAACTTTTTATCATTGTAAATAGCACATACATATGGGTCGTTTGAATCCGCTATTGAAAGCTGTAGGGAAAAAAACCCACTACACCCTAAGTCAAGTTGGTATTTCGACAAGGGATTTTAAATACCTCAGGTTTCAGAGCGTTTCATTGGCTGGTCCGATGACAGTGTGATTTCTAATGAATGTTACAGCAAAGCTCTATGAAATCTATTTCAAACCCCTCTCTCACTGTCGGCCTCGACTAGCTTTTGAACTCCTCCATGCCTATATTGGGGTTTTATAAAGTTTTATCATACCTTTATAAGCTGTTAGCACAAGTGGACACTGCCATAAATATTGCAATAGGCCTATTAGAGCTTAGACCCCTAGGATCAGTAAATAATGATCTCTATCACCCCTGATGTGATTGGTCGCACTGATGGAACATAATAATATTGTAGATTATCTGTTAATATTTCTGAGTGAGCGTGGTGCAGCTGCAGAATGATTTTTTTTTAAAATAGGCTGTGAATAGTGAATATGTTTTAACAGCATTTCAGGGACTGTTTAAATTGATTACATTTGTTAAAGTAGCTGAAATGAAATCATTAAAAAATCATTAAAAAAAAATAAACAAAATGCAAAAATTAAATTAAAACTTTAACTTCATCAACTATAGTGTGAACAGAAAGAGGACTGAGGCCCCATTAGAGCTGAAGTGGACCAGAAACAGAACTGAGTCCTCTTTCAAATGAACTAACAATGTGAACACAAACAGAACTAAGTTCCTTTTCTGTTGGTCCACTTTTTGGTCCACTTTACGAGGACTGAGTTCGGTTCGTTTAAAAAGGACTATATGTGAAAACACCCTTAGAGAGAGAAAGCTCTGTCTTGTCCGGTCACATGCATGCTGTGAGAAAAAGACCCCTGTTTGCTACAGTATATAGTATGTTATGTTACATTGTTTTGATCAACTTGTCTGGGCCGTGCATTATAGTGTCCATATGGGTTTTGTTCTTTTATGCACAGGGCAAATCAAAGCACAGTTTTAGCAGTAGCTCTACAAAATACAAAACAATGCATCCACTTGAGCAAGTGCATCACAAGTACACAAAATCTGAGCTGTCAATTTGTGGACATATAAATCAAAAAGACAAATGTATGTGATGGTTATTTACAGTATGCTTTAATTTTGAAATTTAGACACAACCAAAAATCTTATTTTTTGAATTAAGTGATAGTAAAGTGTTTTTGTGTGTATAAATAGGGTAAACTCAATATGCAATTATGCACCAACTCCCATCCAACTCTTTCACCAATGTTAATAGTAAGTTACCCTAAAGAGCAATGCAATATGGCAGTGTGCACTTTGAGGTTCTGGGATGTCACCGGGGATTTTGTTTAGACCAAAAAGATAGTTGTGTTACCTCACTTGGGTTGTTGAGGTTCCTCAATACATTGTATACAATGTACAAGTGTATACGTCATTGCCTGTATACATTCATTCCTATGGTCTAAGACAGTCTAAAATATATTAGTAAACATGAACAACTCTCGCCCCAAATCCAAAAAACTAGAGTGCTAAAACTCAAATTTGTGATGTCATAGGGTATTAAGTCTGGAACTGCTCCATAAACAATGAATTGGGAAATGGCATATTCAGAGTATATGGGCAGATTTTCGGTTTCAGAACTGACAACTCTAAAGTATAATAAAGCTAATTTTGGGTATAAAAAAAAGAAAAAACAAACATTTTGTGGGTCCACGAAATCAATCTCCCATTCATTGTCTATTGAGCAGCTCCAGACTTTATACCCTATGACATCACAAGTTTGAAACTTAGTTCTCTGTTTTTTGGCTTTGAGAGAGAGAGGCTCATGTTCCCAAATATTGATTGAACTTCCCCTTGGACATGGAAACAATAACAAGTGGAATTCTTAATGTGGTTGGTATTCCCCTTTAATGTTCTGGATATCAAATTTAGCAGCTTTAATATTGCCTACGTCTCTCTGTCTCACCTCAAATATTACTTCAATTTCCCATTTGTTTATCATCACATGACCAAGTCTGCAAAAATGTGAAGATTTTTGTTTTCTATATTGAAGCCACTCTGGTCAAGGGCTGATGATGCTTTGCTCATCTCATTTGGACTCAGACAGTATGTTCTGCCTGTTGCTGTGTATGGCTCCACTGATGTGAGCACATTGCAGGAAAGTCCCTTTGGTTGAGTTGTTGCATAGAAAAAACCACCATGTTAAATATGGTTGGAAATGTTGTCCACTCAGAGACAGAGTTAATATTTTCCAGCAGCAAGGAGGTTGAGGACAAGGGATTTCTTTTACAGTGAAAAATACTCTTATTAATGAGTTCAGATGGGACAATTTTCACATGATCTGTTTTCATGTGTGAGAGCTCTGTTGATTGTGATTTAGACACACTTCTGTGCTGTAAATACACTGGCCTTGCTCATTCGATTTATAGGAGAGGGGGATTTTAAATCACAGCCAGTGGTCATTTAATCTGTCATCTGCCCTTTGGTAATGTGTACGGGTGGACTCTGTACTATGGCTGACATCTGAGGAGGGACCAGTGGCTTAATAAGACACTGGGAGTTGAAACTGCTGTTGTATGTTTTCTAATACTCCCCTTTGTCCTTGAATGTAGCCTCTCATTGAATTACAACCCATTACAGCCTCTGATGCTTTGTCACCAATTCTCATACAGTAGCCTAATAATCGTGCATGCCTGGGCCACTCAGTAGGCCATGCAGACTGTGACAAATATATGACAAAATGATGATGACAGTAAAGGGCTCGATTTAAAGCTGCAGTGGGTAGAAATGGAGCAAATTAAAAAAAGTTATTTTTATAAAACGGTCATTATATCCTGACAGTAGTGCATGAGACAGGTAGTCTAAAAGAATCATGTGTCCTTCGGTGTCCTTCGGTGCTCCTTATGGCATCTGCAAGATTTGACAGACTGGAGGAAAACGACCTATCAGAGCCGAACTGGAGCCTGCCGTCTCTGAGCAGCTGTCAATCACTCACGAACTCTAAACCAAACGGTCAAACTAGGCAGCGCTGATCAAATATTAATAAATATTCTGTTACTGTAATGCCTATTTCTCCTGTAAAAATGTTTTTAGAATCATCTTGTAATGTACTGTTAAGCTGTAAAATGAGTGTTTGCTCCAGCTGGTGTGCGGTGCTTGGTATTTCCTCAACATATGGCTGCCAGGTCAGAAAACTCCGGTTTCCTCCGGTGCTCCTAATGGCATCTGCAATATTTCACAGACCGCAGGAAAACAACCAATCAGAGCCGAGCTGGAGCCTTGCCGTCTCTGAGCAGCTGTCAATCAATCGCAAACTCCAAATATGAATCAATATTCTGTTACTGTAATGCCTATTTCTCACATAAAATATTTTCAGAAACACCTTACTGTTTAGCTGTAAAATGAGAAAGTTTGTGACCCGTCATGTTGAGATCAGCTGAGGAAATACCAAGCACCGCCCACCAGCCGGAGCACAGCCAATAAGAACGCTCTCTCTGAAATGACCTGTGATTGGCCAAAGTCTCCCTTTACAGGCTACATTTTTTAAATCCTGAAAACAGAGCCATACATAAGTCTAATTTTATCTCAGAAGACTTGAATTACAATATGCTGAAAGATGGACTTTTTGCCCAATGATGCCAAAAACATACTGCCTATACCTACCTCCACTTTAAAAGCCTTCATGGGGTTCATTCATTGATACTGAGCACCAGTAGGCTGCTGTCTGCTGTGTGATTTACTCCGGATCAGTTCAACAAGGCTATAAATAGACACAGTGAGTGTTCTTGGGCAGACTCACTGTGTGCATGTAGTGTGTGCATGTATCTTTAAGAATTCAGCTGTAATATGAGCTACATATAGCAGAGAGAGAGACAGAGAGAGAGAGAGAGAGAGACACACACACCAACACCCTCCATCGTTTCTGTAATCGAGCGTCGAGCTGCCTGATCTGCACCCCTGGCTGCACGTTTCATGTGCGGATGGGATTGGCGGTAAACACCGCAGTAAAGCTGGTGGAGAGGAGGACACGGAGCTCCAGTTGTTAGCAGCGTGTGTGTGTGTGTGGAGCAAAGAAGCAAAGAGGCCGGGCTTCGTCTTGTTTATCCTAAAAAATGCCTCTCCATGACTGTGGCTTTGACTCAACACCACACACAGCTTCACTATCGACCCTGGAAGCCATAACCAGCTGAGAGGAGAGAGGCGAGAAATCATCTTAATGAACGTCACAAGGTAGGTGCATCATATTCCCATATATATATATATATCTGGTACACAGACTAGGCCAGTGTTATTTGTTTTTCCTTACATGTTACAGCAGCTGTGTGAGCAGGCAATGCGGCGTGAATTGGCCTTGAATATGTGTGTTGTTGTTATATCTAAAATGCCTCCATGACGCTTGGTTTGATATGACATGTTTTGCTATTGATTGTGCGCCTTTAATATAGCATCTTTATTAAATGATGCACATAGCTTATGAGTTATTTTCGTGGAGGCTATCGTTTCCTCTTACGCAAGCGCATTTTAACCTCCACAGTTGTTTATAAATAAAGCAGGCAAAGCAGTCTTCCAAGAAAAACCTGTTTTTTTAAAGTGGGAATTAGACATCATACAAATTAAACCAGGCCTATATTTTAAAGGCAGGCCTAAATATGCCATGCTCTATCCGAATGGTTGACAATAATAAACCTGAATAACAATGCTTGTGTCTGTTGTGATGCCTTGTTGTGATGAGTCTTGTGTTTGTCACCACTGGTCTTTCTTGAATTAAAGCAGCAGTAGGCAGAATGTTTTTTTGTCATCATTGAGGCTAAAAATTCCCATAATAACCTTTCAGCATTTTGTAATTCAAGTGTTCTGAGAGAAGACTTCTGCACCTCTGTTTTCAGGCTTTAAAAAAAAAATCGATATCACCCCTGACAGGAGACTTTGGCCAATCACAGGTCATTTCAGAGAGAGAGAGCGTTCCTATTGGCTGTTCATTCAACCGGCTGTCAATCGGTCGCAAACTGTCAAACCAAGGCCTATGGAAAGGAGGCTGGGTCACGGGCGGACATGGGTCTTGGGGTATGGGGTATAACACATGCGCCGTGTAACTGAAGGTCGTGCGTTGTGATTGGCTCAATTTCGCAGACCAGATTTGACTGTGCATGTGTTGTACCCCCAAAGATATGACGCGTGACCCAGCCTCCTTTCCATAGGCCTTGTGTCAAATTAGGCAGTGCTGATCAAATATGAATTAATATTCTGTTACTATAATGCCTATTTCTTGTCTCAAATGTTTTCAGAAACATCCTGTAGTGTACTGTTTAGCTGTAAAATGAGAAAGTTTGCTCCGGCTGGTGGGCGGTGCTTGGTATTTCCTCAACTGATCTCAATAGTGAGGCTGCCAGGTCACAAACTTTCTCATTTTACAACTAAACTGTACACTACAAGATGTTTCTGAGAACATTTGAGAACAGAAATAGGCATTACAGCAACAGAATATTGATTCATATTTGATCAGCGCTGCCTAGTTTGATCGTTGGATTGGAGTTCAAGAGTGATTGACAGCTGCTCAGAGACAGCAAGGCTCCAGCTCGGCTCTGACTGGTTGTTTTCCTCTGGTCTGTCAAATCTTACAGATGCCATTAGGAGCACCGGAGGACACAGATTAGATAGATTTTCAGATTACCTGACTCATGCACTACTGTCATGATGTAGTGACTATTTTATCAAAAAAAACGTTTTAATCATGTTTGCTCCAATTCTACCTAATTCAGCTTTAAGGGCATAACAAAAACCAGCCCTCTCACAGCTTAACAGATTTGCCAGGAAGTGTGTAAGCAGCTCATTAGAACCACATTCACTGTTTATTGTCTGTGGTTCCAAAATATTTGCTAAAAGAAAACCACACTTGGCTCGACAAATGTGTTTGTTAAAAAGCAGTGAGAGAGGCTATATACGCTAGAAGTGCGTGCAGCGTGGCGCTTCAGCTGTTTCCGTTCTGTATCCTTAAGTCGACCTCTGTAACCATTATACCCTTGGCAACAGGATCCTGCATGGGAACTTGCAGAACGCAAACATGTGTGCACCTAAAACAATCTGCACTTGGAATGTATGGCTGAAGGTTTAGCCATACAGTTAAAAATACCAGTATGGACTCTTGAAGTAGTACCCCTCTTATAACAGAAGTCTTTTTGCCTTGCAGCATGCTACATTAAAGCACTTGCACTCACTGCCCCACTAATGCATTACAGACAGGTCAAAGGAGTGGTCTCTTTGGAATTGGCCTTTCAGGTCCCTGGTGACTTTTTCTTGGCTAAAGTGTCTCAGCGAGGTACACTGTTTGTCCTCGAGCATTCCTTTGGTGTAACGCAGGAAACGAAGGCAGGTATAAAAATCACCAAGGCCGGAGCTCCCGGGAGTGAGATGTGTGTGTGTTTTTTTATGTGCCTGTTCTGGGAGATAGTCTGTTCTTTTGCTCGGGCGATTCAAATAATGCCTTTTAAAGTTAACTGACTTGGCCTCGTACCAAGAGCTGGCACAGTCAAATCAGTCCATATGCAAATAGCTCCAGGCGACACTCATAAAACAGTTCAGCGGTGTCGACTCACAGAGTGGCTGCAGTGGACCTCTCTGTCGCTGACATACATTTACTGGCTACAGGCCAGCGTGCACGCAGGGCTGCTCGTTTTGGATCTTTATTGTGTTACAGAGAACAGTCACTTTTGATCCCAATATATAGATATGACGAAATTGATTTTTGGGTTGCTTTAGACCATTGTGCAGAGTTGTACTACACGTAAAGTTAGATTTTGAGTTTAATTATGAGTCAATATGAAATTGATTTTATTGAACCATCCCATGCTGATCTCCCTTTATACCATGTACCGTATCTGATTTTCCAACACGTGACTGACCTGTGTTCACTTACGGATGCTCTTACAACAAAGCTGCGATACCAGTTTTCCCGTAACCGCCTACAATATAAAAAGTACGGAAATATTAGCCTGTAGTACAGCTGTGAGATATATCTATTAAATGTTGCTATTGTGATGGTGATTTCTACTTGTGTGGTCATATCGAGAGTTTTTGTAAATGTCTTAAAAAAACACCAGTTGACATTCCAAAACTATTGTCATGATGTGATTTGTTTTCATTCTAAGATGAGAGAGCAAACAAGTTTTTTGGAGCGCAGTGAAAATGTTGTTGGTGTACATGTCAACCATTAACCGTGAACACAACAGTTGTGTACGTGTCTCGGGAGCATGATGTACCAAAGTTTGGTTGTTCTGTATCTGGACATCTCTGATACGCAGTGATTAGACCGGAGGATGGTCCCAGTTTCGCTCGATATTAAGTCCTTTGAAGTGGGCGTGTACTTGATTTGATATGACTAATCAGGTTATCATTGTGTTGTTGATCAAACCGCACACGCTCGTGGATGCCAACATCAGTCTCTGGTGCATGGTCGCTTTAATTGCCTTGTGTACTTTGTTCTGTGTTTAAAACAACAACATGTAGCTTCCGGTGAGACATAAATAAAATATATAGCGTTTGCAAGCTCTTACAGACAGGTGTGTGTGTGTGTGTGCATCCAGGAAGCTCTTTACAAGTAGCTCTGAAAGGGCCATTACATTTCCACTCAGTAACAGTGGATGTACAGTGGATGTTAATGTGAAGACACACTCTTCTTTGCAATACACTAAGGGAAACTCTGGGTTTTGTGTCACTCCAAATGCAGTTGCCTCGCACATCCTGTAACTTTGGTTTGAGTTGTAAAGTAGGACACTGACTTTTTTGATATATAGGTCACTGATACTTGGGTGTGTTTTTTTTTTTTTTTTGAGGCAAGGAAAGGAAAGTCCAAAACGCACATTCTTAGCGGTAGTGTACTTGGTAGTAGATACAGTAAATGAGCTTACCCATTTTTGTTGTAGAGCTCTGAGTTTCCTGGGAAAGGAGGTGCGAATGTGGTTTCAGCTCACAGATGGTGTGTTTTGATATGTTTGTCTTCTGTCTGAAGAGCCACACTTCCTCTGTAAATAGACCCAGGAAGCAATACATCAGCTTGTCTTAATGCATTTCGTCAGCCAGTTTTTGGTAGGGCTGCACGATTTATGTCCAAAATGATGATTATTTTCATCAATATGGAGATAATGATTATTTATCACAATTATTCATTGATTTTAGGGACACAATATTTTTATTGCCCTTTAACATTTAAATAAACTTAGCACTGTTTTCACTTCCATGCTGTGCTACATCCCTGTTAATGTACACATTAGGGCTGCACGATGTTGGAAAAAACTCACATTGCAATATTTTTTTGTCAGCTATAAATATTGCAATATGAAAAAATACAGGAATATTCACCCTACCCCTTTGTTAGCTACATTTTAAGGTTAAATGCTTCAATTTGGCGCATTTCGAGAGCAAAGTTAGCAACAATAAAAGCTAGATAAATAATTTGATGCTCTTAATTTAATCATAAACACATTGGTTGTATAGATAATATATATACCCAAAAGTGAAGCCAGTTTAGGATATGCTGCAGCGTTTCTTATGAGCAGAACACGCATTTTAAACGTCAATATCATAGGCGATCATGTTCATTTAATTGTGGGAAGCCAAAATTGTGATCTTGATTATTGTTCGATTAATTGTGCGGCCCTAGTTTTTGGTAGAGGCTCTAAAGACATAAAGAAGACTGATCAGACAGACTGCGTTTTGCAGTTTACTGCATCTTATTGTTTTATTTGTTGCTAGGCAACCACCAATAATTACAAAAAAGCCGCCCCTGGCTGCTATAACAATCTCCGTCTCATCGGGGCCTAAAGGGGCTGCTACTGTCAGGTGCGATTTCTCTGATTCATTGTAGTTGTTTTTCAGAGTATTGTAATGAAACAACTGAGCATGTCTTCTTTCTAACCTTGACCTCCTTTTATCTCCGTCCTCCCACAGTGGGGTTGGGTGGCCATGGACCCATTCAGCCTGCTCATTCTCACCATCTCGGTGACCAGTTTCTTCACCTTCCAGTGGCTCTTCCACACAGTCAGCCCCTGGATGTCGATACGCATCAGCCGCGGCTTCCTCAGCCTCAGTGACAAGCAGAAGGTGGAATGGAACTCAAGGTGACCTGAAATGCAAGACACGACATATCCGTGACATATACTTAGGATCGTGACGACAGAGAGTGTGACACTGCTCTCAGTTCAGATGTTGGCCAGTGGGGGGGTTTGTTTCACTCAACCAACACATTTCACACAGATACACTGCTCATTAGTAGGATGCATTATGTATTTTTCAATGTTTACTCCACATGCCGCTGTTTCAAGGTGCCTGCAGCAGGATGGAAACTCAGTGGAACTGAGTTCTTTTTTTCACCCTTACTTCTGCTGTGCTTTTTGTCAATTTAACCTCATCATTTTAACATTTATCAAATGCCTATCTCAGACTGACAGAATAAAACTGCTTTTTACAGATAGTAAAGCTTTAAAACCCTCCTGTTGCTATCGTTCCTATCTAAAGCAATAATACACTATTTCATCAGTCAAAGTGAACAGACAAGTGGGAATGCTTCAGGGACACAGTGTCCATGATGATGAGCAGACAATCTGATCAAACAACAACCAAGTGTCATCTGTCATGTTGCTGTTTTATCTGCTAACTTGTTATGGGAACATTGCAGATACTGGCTAGAACAACTAGATCGGAGCGAGAAGATGGAGTGTGATGAATAAGACAGACAGGCTGCTGTGATCTTAAAGAGGACCTATTGTGCTTTTGTGCTTTTTCCCTTTGCTTTAGTGTGTTATATATATTTTTGTGCATGTAAAATTTCTGCAAAGTTACAAAAACCCAAAGTCCAGCCAAAGGGAGTTACTCTCCACCACAGAAACACTGCTCCTGAACTGCCTGAAATGGCTTGATTGAAGTCCCGCCTTTTCTTCCGTAACGTGGTGATGTCACCAAGTAACACATTTGCATAATACCTGCCTAGTGGCTAGTTTGGCAAGCTCTCAACCAAAGCTAGTTAGAGGGGAGCTAGAGCAGAGTCCGAAGAGTTCGGTTTGGTTGACCAATGACAACAGAGCAGGCCAGCTGACCAATCAGAGCGGACTAGGCTTTGTATGAGAAAAACTAGAATGGCACTTGGAGAGCGCAAACCTCCGCTCCCCTCTCCGTGCAGCTTGTGCCAGCATCCACATGTAATTTTGTTTATGTACAGATCAGCTGTATGTAGCGGAACATCGTAAAACACTTCATTCAAACTGGAATTGCGGACTTCTGGAGTAATCCTCCAAACAAACAAACCAACAAACAAACCAACGCCGATGAAAACACAACCTCCTTCCTAGGCCTTCGGCCTCGGCGGAGGTAATAAAGTGTTTTTTGAACATTAAAGCATGTAAACATTAGGGGTGTAAGAAAATATTGAGTATCGCGATATTATGTTTTGCGATACTGTATTGATTCTCAAAAGCACTATTGATTTTGAATTAATAGTTTACATGCAAAGATCAGCTCAGTCAGTACTTTTTTTCATTTGCAAAGAGATGCTCGCTCTCAGTGTATGCGCCCTCTCAAAGTAGTGCTATGATGTTGGATGTTACAGGGACTGTGATAAATGCAGATCTCACTGTTCTGATTGCATAAAAAAGTAAACTTTTTTTTACTCAGATTGTATGCACATGGTGGTGCGTTCTTTATACTATTACCTTTTTCCTAGAATTAGATTTTAAAAATCGCAATATATCGCTTTGCTTACGTTATCGCAATATATCGAATAGTAACCCCTGTATCATGATACATATTGTATGGCCAGATTCTTGCCAATACACAGCCGTAGTAAACACGTTCTAGTAGAAACCCAAAATACAAGTATGCACCTGAAAATAAGCATAAGAGGTCCTCTTTAAGCACTATGAAAACAGTGCAAAGCCATATTGTAGATTGAAGGTGGGCAGGAGTGTTTGAAGGGTTCCAGCAGGGGCCTACTCCAACTTGCATGAATCACTCATTTTCATTTTCTCTCATACTCTGTTTATTACTCATGAGAGCACTTGTGAAATTGAAATGGTCACATGGTTTATGAGCAAATGAAAATTAATGATTAGTGGAGATGGATCAAGGCTATGGGGATTCCCGTTGAGGCCCATGACTTTACGGATTCTACTGAAACAGTCTTACAGTCAGTGTGTCTGTCATGTGTCTTACTGACTGATTGCATAGAACTGTCTCACTGCCTCGATGACTGACTGGGACTGTGCGCCGCTCTGCCTGACCCTTCAGCAGTGTTTAATCTCTTAGTCTAATTGGTCTGAATCTGTGTGCAGTCGTGACAGGCAATCAGTTGATTCACTGCGAGTACTAAAAATTCAGCACTCCAAACCACAGAGCGGCTCCACGGCACCTTTCATGAATAAAGATAAATGCTCACTATTCCTTTGGCGAGCTTTATTGAACAGAGAATCTCTGACATGTGTCACTCAGTACTGCTCTTGTCGGACGGGTGTAGATCATTACCGCTGTTTTTGGTTTTCATTTCAGGACGGTGTCAACGTTTCACGCACTGTTGGTGGGAATCTTCTGTCTCTACATCTTGTTCTTTGATGATCCCGTCAATGAAGACCCAGTCTGGTGAGCATTTGGCTGTGAATCGCATGTTTTTAACTTTACTTTCCATATTTTCTTGGTAAATTTCTACAGTGTGTCAGCTTTTTTCACAAATGGCCAGATTTCTCCAGTCGTAGCTGAGAAACCGTAGGCTTGGCAGGTCTTTCAAGTTATGGACTTGAAGCGGGGTGCAAGGGGTTCTAGTAAGAGGGATTCTAGGTGTACAAAGAGTTTGGAGGTTGGTGTCTCTTTTTTACCCTTTCCAAAACCCTAAACACAAGTTTGAGCAAAAGTGTAAGGAATGGTTTAAACTATAGACTGTATATAAAGATCGACGACATGACAGCTCCCCTAAAGTGAAGCCAAAACATCTTGATTGCCCCCTGGTGGCTGGCTGCAGTATAGGTCATAAATCCTGCCTCCTCCATGTTAGCGGATGGGACATAGACCAAACTAAAAAGTCAAAGTACACTTCAAATAATTTTCCCCAAAGATGGTTTCTGTCATTTTAGGTAGTTCTTCTCTGGGGCAGCAGTAGCTCAGTCCATAGGGACTTGGCTTGGGAACCGGAGGGTGCCAGTTCACCTCCTGGGCACTGCCGTGGTGCCCTTGAACAAGGCACTGGCTCCCAAACTGCTCCCCGGGCGCTATATAAATTAGTAGCTGCCCACTACTCCTAATACTAGGATGGGTTGAATGCAGGGAGTACATTTCTCTGTGTGCTGTGCTTTGTGTGATAATAAAAGCTGATTTACATTTTAACATTTTTAAATTTTTAAATTTTTGCATTTTTGCATTTTATATTTACATTTACATTTGCATTCGCTGTACGATGTAAGTTCAAGTGTTAATTTTTCTGACAAGTTTGGTTTTAATTAGTTATTTGAGGCTATAAAAAGGGGGTTGGTCTGACTTTAACTTTCCATAACTGTCACTCGTCTGTGTAATAGAACGTGTGTCAATTTGATCATAAATGTACTAATAGAAATATTATGGTTAGTATATTATGGCTAGCCAAAATGTAATTGTCATGTTTTAATTACATTTGTATTCAGTGTACTGTGCTATAACCCTGTATCCTGTGCTACAAGAACAGTTCTGCTTTTTATTTCCATGTCTTCTACTACATGGATCATCAACTCAGGATTGACATGTAGCTTTAACTTCAGTCTCTTAGCATGATATTATGCATGTAGCCATCAAGTGCATGTTTAAGATCTTTTTTTCATGGTTCTCGTTTTAAATCAAGTTTTCTGGAATTATTATAAAGTTAACAGGAGACAGTGTTTTCAGCCAGCTCAAGGAGTTACACCTGGACTCAAGTTGATTAGATTTTGGTGTTCTAAGGTCAAATGTCAAGGTCACTGACCTCACATCTGTTCCATTCTCATGATATCTCGGGAACGCCTTAATCAAATTTCTTCAGATTTAGCACAAACGTCCACTTGGACTCAAGGATGAACCGATTTGATTTTGGTGGTCAAGGTCACTTACAGAACACGTTTTTGGCCATAACGCAATAATTCATATGCTAATCATGGCAATTTCACAATAAGATAAAATCATGAAGTGACGACATTTTGGACAGACATGGATGTAAACTGCAACTTGACTGGTTGGCGGAGGCATAAAACCGCAAGGCAGTAAATCTAGTTTGATACTACCGCTAGGAATCACACACAAGTCAGACATTTTCAACACATACACAGAGGGACGTTTAACATTTAATCACACAAACCCAGTAAAACGAAATGTATTTTCTCAATAGGGGAGATCCCACACTGGTGAAGACTAATGTTGCCATCACAACAGGCTACCTCATATCTGGTAAGAGAAACACACAGTTTACCCATGTAATGTTTGTGAAAATGAGACCAAAAGAACATGCATGTAATTGGTAGTAACATGTGATAAACTTAATGACTCACTTGAGTTTGGGCCCTTTTTTAAAGGTTACAGTAACTGTCTTTATACATACACCGTAAAAAACAATGCTCTCTTAAAAAAAAATGTTTTTATTTGAATCGATATGTTTTTGTTTATTAAAAATTAATTAAAATTTGAATGTATTCACAAAATTTAAGTACAAGTTAATTAAAGTGGTAATACAATCCCATCACTTCAGTTTAATTATATTAAGTAAATTCACTACATTTTTGTAATTTAAGGCACACAATTTTCTATATTTATTTTGTTTTGAATTAAGTTTATTTTATCATTAGATTTATTTCTATTTATATATATATATATATAATTTAAGTATAGGGAATGAATAGCAGAAAGAACACATTTTCAATTTACTAAAAAATAATATTTTTTTATTACTAAAATCACCTTTTTTTGTGTATTTCTAATATGTTGATTACATCAATGACTTGTCATTTCTGTTTTCCCCTGTACTTATGTTTTCCAGATCTGCTGCTAATATTTTACTATTGGAAGGCGATAGGCGACAAGTTTTTTGTAGTTCACCATCTGGCAGCGTTGTATGCTTACTACTATGTACTGGTGAGTGCCCTATTGTCCAATAGCAGAACATGCAGGCAAGATGGGAAGGAGACAACCAAGGGTGAACAGCTGTGCCCTGTCAAGCTCGGTCTTTTACCTAATTTAGCCACCGTTCAGTGAGTGTCCTTGACGGTCCATATGCTGCCATGCAGCTCTTAAAGGTTAGTTAAATACGCACAAGGCTAGGTCAGCAAGTGTGACAGGGGACCCCAGACTGTACAAACACATCAGAGAAGGAAACCTTATGGATTTTTAAAGTCCACCTCTTTGGCTTCTTCGCTTTCAGTGGAAGTGAAAAAAAAGTGCTATACAGAAAGTAATAGCACTAGTTGGTGAGTTACAGTATCAATTGCTGTATCTTTGTCCATGAGACATAGTGTGTTCCAGCAGGAGTCAATGAGATGTGCAAGTATTAAGTGGTTGCATTTTTTTTAACAACCTGGAAATGACCCATTTAAAAATAGTTTAAATGATGTCAGGATTGCAGGAAGAAGATTGATAATTGTAGGTCGCAAGTTTGTTTGACATTCCACTCAAGTTTAGCGATGGTTAGAGCTGCTCTGTAAAAGCCTTCTCATCAAAAGAACATGATGGTTGCCTCTCGTAACACACCAAATCAGCTATTTGGATTGAAGTTGGGCCAAAGAAATTCTTAGTCGATTAACACTCGAACGATTTTGACGACTAATCAGTTAGTTTATTTAATCAACACATCTGTAAAATTGAGTTTCTCCACAAAGAATCACAGAAAAGCACCAATTTAAATTAGGGCTGTCAGTTGATTAGAATATTTAATCGCAGTTAATCGCATAATTGTCCATAGTTAATCGCGATTAATTGCAAATTAATCACACATTTTTCCATCCGTTCAAAATGTACCTAAAAGGAAGATTTGTCAAGTATTTAATAGTCTTATCAACATGGGAGTGGCTTGCTTTATGCAAATATATGTATATATTTATTATCGGAAATCAATTAACAACACAAGACAATGACAAATATTGTCCAGAAACCCTCACAGGTACTCGTGGGTACAGATAAAATCCATTTTCATTCACATATCTTGAGGTCAGAGGTCAAGGGTCCCCTTTGAAAATGGCCATGCCAGTTTTTTATTCCTCAGGTTTTCTAATTTCATATGATGCCAGTATCTTCACTAGCTTTAAAACTGAACATGCCAAAACCTAAAAACTGCAAGTGGCGTTAATATGTTAAAGAAATTAGTGCTGTTAAAACAAATTTGCGTTAACACATTATCATCGCGTTACCTTTGACAGCCCTACTTTAAACCTTGTGTTTACCAGAGATGTGCTCATAAGATTCTTGGAAATAAGTCATTCAGCATGAAAAAAGCATAAAAAACGACAAATCGACTAAAGAAATCTTTGTCCAAAGCGACCGATTAGTCGACTAAGAGGGGGCAGCCCTGGTGTGAAGGCTTTATTAGTGTCGTTCTGTATCATTTTTTAAGAAATCAGCTGTGGGTATTGACATTAGACTGATAATAATTTCACAACTCATCTGAAGTACTGCTTATCGCTCCACTGCTAGTATACAGTTGGCTGTTATCTAGATATGGAGACAGGTTAGTGCACTCAGCGTTTATGGGCAGTGCTGTTCACTCTTGGTTCAATCTGAAACCCTCTAGGTCGCCAGGACCTGTTGATGATTATTATGGAAATGAATGACTATGGTATTTTTTGCATGGAATGCTCAATGATGGTACTGGCTGATGACCGCCCCCCCCCCCACCCCCCTCCTCCTCACCTTGCCCTTACAATTTCTGTGCTTTCTGTTTGTTTTACTGAACCCCCCCCCCCCCTCTTTAATGCTGTGTGAATCTGACGTATAAGCTGAACTTCTCTGAGCTTAGCACAGCTGAATGCTAAACTGTAACCACTGTGTGCATGCTTGCAGTTCTGAAGCATTCTACACAGACAGGGCTCCTTCTCTTGTTGCTGTGCATGCCAAAAAAAACAGTATTTAACTCTCTTAATTACCTCCTTGCCTATCTATATTACCTTTCCGCCTGTCTGTTTTTGTGCCAGAGCCTAGTTCTGCCTCTTCTCTCTCTTCCTTACACTTCTCCTGAGATTCCCCCGATGAGGGAAAACAAATAATGTCCTCCATTTGAGCCCCAAGATCATAGTGCATCGCCAGATAGTTGAATGTATTCTGTCAGATGCACTCTGAGGTTGAAGATACCCATTTTATTCTAGTTAAGCAAACTAACAGGGAATTCCCTTACAATACACGCTCTGTATTTTCCATATAGAGGGATATGCAAAAGGACATTCAGTGTGCATTGCTCTGCCTGAGTCCCCATAGTTTATTCTTGGATTTAACCTTTTTTACGTTGCCATTGGCAAGTGATTATGAAATCTTGGTAAAAAGCAGTTAATGCACAATGGACATTTGGTTTCGACCACATGTTTAGTGTAAAAGCTGCAGTCCAGATTTACATTTTATCTACATTCCAGTCACTGGCTGGATTTACAGATTCTTTAATGTGACACGTATCATATTAGCATCCTTTGTCTGTCTTCATTGCATTGATAATGAGGAATATTCCACATCTCTGTGTCTAAACAGATGTGTCACATCGTTGGAATACAAATCTGATTCACTGTAAATCCAGCCTTTCGTTTTGGAGAAACAGAGCAAGGCCCCCTGTATCTAAAACGCTTGGATAAGTGAGCCGAAGTAGGCCATACTGTTACTGGACACTCATGACTGTTTCCTCAGACTAGATCTGAAATTCATGCGGGATAACAGAATGAATGCTCCGCGTGGGAGAAAACACATTACCGTAGCCGTATTACATTTGCGGTAAAACCACAATAAAAAGTGGTTAACCCTTGATGTCATTTATTTTCATTTGATTTAGTTGTGTACCCGGTTAAATGTGTCATATGCTGTCTTATTAGTTAATGTGTTGGGGTGTATTTATGTGGAAGTTTTCATGTTAAATACACAAATACGAATATTAAACCCTGAGGCACACAGCCAAATTAAGGCCTAATTGAATCGTTTGGAAGCCTGTATTTAAATTCAAATCAGCTTAATGCTATGAGCTTGTTGTTTTGATTATTGATTATTAATCAGTCACTAATGGCTTGGTCGAAACAGTGTTCAAGTAATTGTTTGATTTTTTGAATAGCATAATGTGTATTTTGTGTGTGTTTTTCAGCTTAATCAAAAATGTGTAAATATTAGATGCATGCTTTCTTCTCAGTGTTCTAAGTGTTGCTTCTTATTTGCTTCCCATCGTGGTGGCATCTTTTTTTTTTAATTTTCTTCTAATATATCTGTCTGTCTGTCTCTGTGTCCTCCGCTGATTTTTAACATAAATAGCCCCTCTTCAAACCCTACATGCAAAAAAAACATCAAGTCGGATTGTGTCATCCCCGTTCATGCAAAAACTACCAAAAGGGTTGTGTGTCATTTTTAGAAACCCAGAGCAGGTCTTGATCTAGATGGGGGAGGACTTCCCTATTTCCTGTCTTGTCTGCTACTATTGCTGTTGTGTTGCACTGAGCAGATATGATGCCCAGTCACAGTATGGACTTACCAGTTCCTAGAGGTACTAGCATGCTCATGCTAAGTAGAACGTTCACATCATACGGTACAAAAACTGATGCAAAATGCAGATGTGCCCTGTTTGTGTCACATAGTAAGTATGTTTTAATGACCAGCTTTTGTTTCAGCGCTGACGGTAAGTCTTTTACACGCCGTAGAAGCCGGGCCGCTAGCCAAATAACCCTGAGTTTAAAGATCTTTGTGGGTCTTTTTAGTGAAATTGAATGCTGTGATTTTTATCTTAATTTTGAGTTCAACTTATGTTCTGAATTTGAACTTATTTAAGATGCAAATCACAGCACTCAGTCTCTGTAATGTAGTCAGAACACTTCTTTCAAATTTATTTGGCTACACCATTTTAGTCTGAGTGCTTGATGTTCAAAATTTGATGTAGCAAGGTAGGCCGGGTCAAGATTGTGTGTCCTGAAAACATCTTGGTTGTAAGATCATCTTCATTCTATTTAATAGCAACTGACAATTGTGCAATTGGAATAATAAAGGCATTTAAGCTTATCTTATAGTAGGATCACTCACTTTATAGTGGCTTCTGTCAAGCACTCATAATTCAGCTCTGAGCTCAGGTACAAACCTGCTGAAGATGATCTCATACAACATCATGGAATTCAGGCCCTGATCTTCTGAACAAGGAGATGTTTGGCAGTTAAAATATATCGCTTTTTACTCTGCATGGCTTCTGGTTGCTCCTTTTTAAATAGTGGCTGGCTGAATGTACTGAATGTATGTATGGTTGTACATATCATATGTATCAAAGCCTGTGCTGTGTACCTTTTTAAATATTGAGATGTTATCCGGATGAATTTGACGTGCTGTGTGGTCTTTACAGTATGAAAAGACATAAAATGTGGGTTAGAAGTAGTTAGCATCGTTTGGTGTAAGGATGCATTAATGATTACCTCAATAAATGCAAAAATGCTTCACTTGATGAGGCAATTTTTGCATGTTGCCTTTTGTATTTAGATTTTTAAGGGGTATATGATCAAGATGTTGTTGCTAATTCACTTTAGTATTTTGACACCTTATATGAGGCAAAATCATATTGTCTCACTAGAAGTGAGCCCAGTTTTGGTTGGTAAATCGCTCTCTCTAGTGCTTTCGCCTAGGCAGTTACTGGCCATATTTCCATTAAATTTGACGTTAAAGGGAAAATTTGCCACCTTTTTAATTTGGGTGTCCAATCAGTGTTGATGGTAAATGTATTCGATTGAAGTAATAGATTCCTCAGTGCGTGCTATGTTGACCGAGAAAGCTGAGTTTGCAGCTGCAAAATCTCAAAATCTTCCTACAATCTCAACATTACTAACAAGATATCTGATAATCAAACAGATTGATTGCCATACAATATGGTCAGCACATTCATGCTCCCTATGGAATGAACCGTTTTGATTTAAAGGTGCTATTAATAACATTGATAACATTCAGCCACTCAATGTCGCATACTCCCTCCCCGGTTCCATTACATTTACTTCACAACAAGTGGTTGCCAGACACATACCGTCAGACATTTATCTGTTTTTTTTCCACACAAGCTGACGGTCCAGCGATACCACGTGATACCAACGTTGTTATACTGTTGGCTCAAAAGCCTTGTTAGAAGTGGGAACCAAACGTCACATATTTTCTACAGATATAAATAAAACATTCATTTTGGACCTGCCAAAACTTTTAAAATGATTAATTCAGAATCAAAATATTTTTTCTCAGGAAAAGCCATACTTTTATTCTGCACCTTTTTAAAGGCTATGTGGATGTATTACTACTTATTATTTTTTTAAATATTCGTCAACATAAAAATGTTATCAATAAGACCTTTTAAAGATAAATGTGTCAACAAGCCCTTACTGTGAACAACCGACTAGATTACAATCTAATACAATTAATCTCTTATTTTGCACATCACCAATTCTTTATGCTCCTTTAATAGTAAGGAGGATGAGTTTCTGGCTGCAGTAGATGAGGGGGATGAATCATTAGGAAGACAAATTAAAGACCGGTCTAATTTTGGCTAAAGACTAATTGTGTGCCCTGAAGGAGAAGGCTCTTTTGTTAGATCTGCCAAATAGGTCTATATTTGGTGAGGACTTAATCTAATTTTAGACTTGAGCTCCTCACACAGTAAAAGTATGTCTTGAAATATGAAATATTATATGGTTATTATGACATACCTTAGTTAGCTAGTTACTGTTAGGAGCTGGCGGTGCATCAGCTTCATGCCTGCTGATCCAAATGACTCGCTGTCTTGTTTTTGTCCCTTTCATGTCTCGTTGTCTTCCTGTTCTTACCTTGTTCTTCCAGGGCGAAGGAATGTTGCCTTATTTTGCTAACTTCCGTCTGCTTGCTGAGTTTTCTACACCATGTGTGAACCAGCGGTACGTACCTGCTTACTAATGACCTGGGCTTTTGGGTCTTAACAGTTAGGGTTGGAGCTCAATTTACGACATTTTATCGAGATTATATGTCAGAAGTTGTGTTGATTGTGAGGAATTTTAATTACATGAATGTAATCCACTGCTTGTGGCATGTTACCTATGTTCAGATTATTCCAAATCCTTTCAAAAACATTTATCTGGATAAAGCTGAAGTCATAGCAAACATACTTTAGACAAACAGTCCCGTAACAGTTTTTGTAAAGTGTCAAGTTACTCGTGATTGTCTTAAACATCTTTATCCTGCTAGACACCGTTTTCTCAACTATGTGTTGTGTTTCAGCTGGTTCTTTGAGGTACTAGGTTATCCCAAGTCCTCCCGGCCCAACATGGCTAATGGCGTCGCCATGGCAGTAGTCTTTTTCATGGTCCGCATCGCCGTCATGCCGGTCTACTACATTCGTATGTACACTGTCTACGGCACCGCGGCCTTCTACCTGGTGCCCTGGGGCGGCCGCGTAGCCTGGATCTGCTCCAGCATCTGCTTGGACATAATGAACGTCATGTGGATGCACAAGATCGCCCGCGGCTGCTATAAGGTGCTGCGCTCGGCACGCCAGAGCAAAGCCGGCGCCGCCCAGGAGAACGGCAAGACGGATTAAAGGGAAGCAGGGTGTCAGTGGTGAGAAAACGCCACACAACTGTGA
The DNA here is from genome assembly GCF_043250625.1 of Sebastes fasciatus. Taxonomy (NCBI): domain Eukaryota; kingdom Metazoa; phylum Chordata; class Actinopteri; order Perciformes; family Sebastidae; genus Sebastes; species Sebastes fasciatus. The sequence continues at coordinate 16,265,785 of NC_133815.1, read as the reverse complement.
CAAAATGAGGTCATGAGGGAGCAGCAGCTCGGACACTTACTGTAGCTGTCACACCTGGGACGAGTGATATCACAGGACCGAATGTAATGAGGGAAAATGGAGTCGCTGAGATGTACCGATGGACCGTTGAACTGGCCATCCCTAAGCCATGAAATGACCTCTTAGCAATACTCGGTGTGCATGGCCAATTATTTTTCTCTTGAACAATCTACCACTACACAAGAGTCCGTCCTGGGACACTGGACTGCCACAAATTGTCAAAAAGTTTACCGTTCTTTACTCTACAAAAGACTTTAAAATGTTTTTTTTTATTATTATTATTACTGCTGCCTGAATCCCGAAATAAATTATGATTATTATGATATGTGAATCATGGTGAAGCTTTGAGGAAACCTGGAAAACATGCAGGGATTCCTCAACGATGGTCAGGTCCATAAAATCATTGCCGGTTGAGGAGAAGGGTCAAGCATCTCTTTTTTTCCTCAGTAAATCTTGAGCTAAATTTGCAGGGGTTTGACTGACACGAGGGGATTACAACAGGTGCAATCACAGAGAAGTATGGATAAATCAGTTCATCACTCACCCACTCTCATACAGTTAAGAGGTTCATTTAAAAAAAACTAGCCATTTTAAGACGTTTATTGCATATTGTTGAGTCTTGGTTGCATCTGAATGGTTGATTTCTATAATGCAAGGGTCGAACGGGCATCGGTACACTGTATGTTGTCTTTTGTCTTGCTGGGGTCGAGGCAACGGGCAATTAAAGATAATGTTTTTATTGAGAGGATGTACAGTAGAGTACCTTAGAAATGCTAAAAGGGAAACTGAATGTCTATGATGTGTTTGTACGCTGACATGAAGCAATGCAAGAACGTACATTTTGCATTAATAATATTGAGGTTTTCATCAGATATTTAAATCCACACGATTACATGTTTATACAACTTGATATTTCACAGAATGAAAAAGAAAAATATCACATTGCATAAACAAAGTTGACACTGTTTCGTGGAGCCGTCATTATATTTATTTCACATTGTGCAGTGCATGTAAAGAGGGTGAAACTGACCCGGAGTGCTGATTCGGAATCGGTGTCGTATTAAACAAGACAAAGCGCGACTGTGCTCTGAAATGTACGCGTATGCTAAGAGGGTTAGCGGGAGATCTGACACTCCTCTAGTTTTTCCAGCATCAGTTGTTGACCTTAGGTTTATATAATATTCACACTTCCTATATTTATGATATCTTTTTAGGCACAAACTGTTCAAATGTACCCCTAGGCAACATTTGCTGACAAGCTGCATGCTGCTATGTGTGTTCACCGTGAAGGACATGAAATCATGTACTGAATTCAATTCAGTACATGATTTCGGTGCGGTCATTTGACTGCTGATTTTAGTTTTATGTCAAAAAAAAATCAACGACAGCAATCAGTGTTTCAGATGGTAAGGGTTCCGTATTGTTTAAAAAGCATTGTGATACAAATAGCTTCTGCCTCATCTTTACATGTATGATTTTCAATCCGCTGTTAAACATAACGTGCACTTCCGTATTTATATTCATCAGATTGAAACAAGGATTGTGTTTTAATTTCTTCAGTGGATGGGAATATATGGAAAAGTTTAAATTGTTTTCTTAAGCATCATTCTACTGACAAAGCAGTCAATCATCGTACAACACTGAGCACGTCTGTACAAAAGGTTTTAAGACAAACGTTCAAATCAAAAGTCGCGTGTCATCGATGATTTACGTCACATTGTACTTGAATTTTCATTGTAAATGTATCTTTATATGAGCTGTACAACATAAGCTTCTGTCAAATATTTTGTGAAACAGGGATTGCCAGTTCTGAAAGTACGCCTTGCTGTGATCAGATTTTGTTGCCTTTTTAAAACAACTTATGATTGCACACTGAATATTTTGTTACATCCATGTCTGATGCCTGTCTAATGTGATTGTTTGGCCTTTTCTACTAGTTTCAAATGTAAAAAAACCAAGAGGCTTGTTAAGGCTGGTTGTTTTAGTGCTTTTGTTTTATGGTTTTAAAATTTCAAAGATTTCCATATTTGTGCCAGTGCTTAAGCCATTGCTACTCCAAAAGACTTCTTTTTTTTTTCATATCCATGAGCATTTTTCATACAACAGTGCCAACTTGCAACCATGATTTGATCACAGTCACAGTAGGATGAATCTCAGTGTAGTTTGGCATGGTGAAACGGTGTGAAAGACTTCTTTCACTTCCACCATTGTGTGTTTGGAACAGGATGGACTTCACTATCTCACATCTTAGAGTCAGGATGTGTTAATATCTCACTGGAATTAAATGGAAATCATGCAAATGTTTCAGGACAGCAGGCCCCCTTTCTGTTAGAATCGGCGGTGGCTCTGTATGCAACGTCATGCTTGGTCGATATGGTCGTCTTCTTCATGCACCCTCTATAACTGCATGTGGTATTGCATGGGGATTGCACCGTAAACAAAATAGCATATACATTTGCGAGGCAAATTTTGTTCTTTTTCTTAGTACATATACATAATGTTTCCTCAAACGTTATTCTTGTACTGTGCCACTGTTACATAATGTAATCCACAGATGATGATAATGATGTGATGAGGACATCATAAAGAAGATATTTAGTATATAATATCCAGCACAGAAATAATCAGTAAGGGAATACTTGAATACTAATCAGCACCGTCTATAACAATCTGGGCAGTGCAAATAAACATGAGCATCTTGCGTTCTATGCGTCTATCCATTGTCTTTAATTTATTAATCCAAGAGAAGTAGACGTAAAACAAAGCAGATGCTGTGGTGATAGAGAGCGAGGTGCTGCTCTCGGCTAGTCAAACTGGTGTTGGTGTTTCTGTTCTGAATGTTGTATGGGGGAGATATGGGAACTAGGTGGAGTGTTTAGTGACATTCTATGAATGTATTGGAGAAGAGAAAATATTTGTCATTTACATTTTCATTTGTTCTTTACAATAAATACCAAATTAACTGATGTGATGTGTAACACTCTGGTTCTTGCATGAATGGCAGCTTGAAGCACAATTAATGAGCCTCTAATGTCTCAAATACTCATTTTTTACGTTACCTGAAGGCCACCGTAGTTCTCCGACACACTTATGAAAGTGCGGTAACGTGAGCCGCAGAGTGCAAAACTGGTGCCGCCAGCCGCCATCTGACTTCCGTTGCTCCTATAGTAGTGTCATAGAGAGGCGAAGTCCCTCCACTTCCGGTGGACCCTATTTGGAAAAAATATGGACAGTAGTCAACGGAGCCAAAAGTCGATTTAAAACATAATTTTGCAAGTAAAGAAAGCCGCGGTTTGTCGTAGTATCATTTAGTTTTGTGTGAAACTGCTCAGTTAACTACATTTGTCTCGCACAATAAACGTCACCAACACTAGCTCTCTGAGCAAGGCCTGCGGCGTTACCATGGCTTTGCACTCAGCAGCTCACGTAACCGCGGTCTTGAAAAGGGAGGAATGAGTGGAGGGGTACTCAGTTGGTTGCAATCTGCAACCACACCACTAGATGTCACCAAATCCTACACACTGTCCCTTTAATTTACTCACAAGATACCATTTGCCCTGATGAAGCGTACAGAAAATGTTTAATGTCAATGACATATTTAGTGAAATTTACTTTCATGGCTGACTTTGTCCTGGCAGTTATTTAAGTTCTCCATGGGGAACAATTTCTTAAAGTCCTATTTGATGGCACCTTAACAACACCATTTATAGCACCTTGATGGCTTTGTATTACATTGACATTGGACAATAATCAAACTACTACTTTACATGGCAAAGATGTTGTCTACGTATTTTCACAATTCAGTAATTTTCCAAAATGCCCAGAAAAGTAATAACACCTCAAAAGTTTTGGATGACAGAGAACTTGGCAAAGGATGACACATTATTGACTAAACTCTATAATTTCTGCCCGATGCTGGTAAAGGAAGGGCAATCTTGACAAAAAAACGCCACAAAAATCCTGGTTTGCTACTTTATTTTCTTACAGTTTGTGAACGTGTTTTTTCCTGTCAAGACAATAATTGGCTCACAGTCCAGCTGTTCGCATTCCCTGGCCACACATACGTATGTAAGTACTAAGTGTATGTTTTTTATTTTTTGCCATACTCAATTATATATAATCAACAAGAACATTTTGACATTACTAGAACTATTGTTACTCTTAAATTATTCATGACCATAACAGGTAATGTCTCACATGAGCCACTAGATGACAGTGTTGCCATGTACTTCAATTCTCTCTGGCCTCACCTGAGACCTCTGTTATGGCTGTATGTGATCCCTGTGCTGTTGACCCTTTTCCCTCTCCAGTAGCTCTGCCCAGATGTGTTGTTCGCCCAAATAGGGCTGCCCAAGGTTGGGGCGTAACATATGGGGGCTCGTCCGGGATAGAACGTCCATGAGATGAGGTAAGTGTGTGTACGTTTTTGTGTGTATCTAGTGGCCTTTGTTTGAGTGTATTTGTCATCCTTTTTGGTTAGATCATTTGTGGTTGCTGCTGCTGTTTAGTTGTGCTTTTGACTGGGTCACTGTTTGACCAGCTTGAAGTTTTGGTTTTGAGCACCTTGACTAGGTAGTCACCAGGAAGGTTTGAAGACATTTTGTTGTTTTGCCTTTCTTGTTTTTGGTGGTAATCCTGAGTGGGGACATTTTGACATTACTAGAGCAACTTTAACAATCTCCATTAAATGATTCATGACCATAGCAGGTAATGTCTTACATAAGGCCACTAGAGGACAGGGTTGCCATTTCCTTAAATTCTCCCTGGCCTCACTGAGATATCTGTAAGCACTGTATCCTCAGCCTGTTCTCATTCCCAGGGCATCAAATACTGATGCTTTGTCACAGCCATCGGCGTTAGATTCCGCTGCACAAAGTGCCAGTGACACACCAGCCTTTCCATTAAAGCAGCAGTTCGTAGAATTGGAACAAATGTGATTTAAAAAAAGTTTTTTTTATAAAATGGTCACTATATCCTGACAGTAATGCATGAGACACGTAATCTGAAAAAAAATCATGTGCCTCTGTGTCCTCCGGTGTCCTACGGTGCTCCTAATGGCAAGATTTCACAGACGGAAGGAAAACAACGAATCAGAGCCAAACTGGAGTCTGCCATCTCTGAGCAGCTGTCAATCACTTGCGAACTCGGATCAAACAGTCAAACTAGGCAGCGCTGATCAAATATGAATCAATATTCTGATACTGTAATGCCTATTTCTCGCCTCAAATGTTTTCAGAAACATCTTGTAGTGTACTGTTTAGATGTAAAATAAGAAAGTTTGTGCCCCGGTAGCCATGTTGAGATCAGTTAAGAAATACCAAGCACCGCCCACCAGCCGGAACAAACTTTCTCATATTGATCAGCGCTGCCTGACCGTTTGATTGGAGTTTGCGAGTGATTGACAGCTGCCTCTGTTGAATGAACAACCAATAGGAATGCTCTCTCTCTCTCTGAAATAACCTGTGATTGGCATAAGTCTCCCATCACGGGCTAGGTTTTTTAAAGCCTGAAAACAGAGCCATGAGGAGGTGCAGAAGTCTAGTTTTCTCTCAGAACACTTGAATTACAATATGCTGAAAGGTTATTGTGGAATTTTTGCCCAATGATGCCAAAAATATTCGGCCTATTGCAGGTTTAACTACAATGTAAATCCATCTACAGCAAAAGTAAATGCTCAGAGAAAGTGCTGTGGAGGTGACATAGATTTAAGAGCAAAAGACACACTCCGGATGTGTGGGAGGAGAGGTTGATTGGTCCAAACCGTGCGTCATGTTTCTCTTTCACTTTGCAGTCAGCTGATCATTACGTACCGTGTTCTCAACGCCAAGTCACATTTTTATTGTACAAACGTAGTAGTTTTAAGCTCAACCATGTGGTTTTTGCCTAAATCTAACTCAGTGGTTTTGTTGCCTAATCCTAAACAAATGTTTTTGTTTAATACACAACATTAAACATGTGTTCACTGCGACCGAAAAGTGACGCCGAGGGGTCTGACAAAGCATCAGCATGTGACGAGTTGAGATAAAATGATAGCGCCCCCTCGGTGTTTAGGGATAAAGGTTGGTTTAGGATAAGGTAGGGGAAAACACATGTTATTATATTATACATATAAGAAGCAGACCATGCCCTCACCACTGTGGAGTGCCTCTGGTCATCTCAGGACAGATGCAGTAATGTCATCAGCTGCTTATTCTGGAAAAACAAACAGATAAGATATGAGGCTATTTACCCTTGGAGATGATGTGCATTTGGACTTTAACGTACAATGATATATTATTCCTTTTTGAGTTACTGGTTTGCCATCATGAACTGCATCCCCAGTGTTATATCAGCCCTGTAGCTGATAGGAGTTCACTGCTCTTTGATCTGTCTGAGAGTCACTACACATCCTTCCAAGAAAAAATGTAAGGCCACAGACTAAACATACCTGTATGTGATAGTGAAGGATATAAATCCAAAGTCAACATGCTTTCCAGTGACTGGAGGCCATAAAGCAATATTACAACGTCACCAAAGCAGATAAAAGAAGTTGACCTACTTGAACTTCATACATGATATTCATATGGTCTAAGAGACTCCAAAATATTAGTAAACATGGACAACTCTCTCCCAAATTCATAAACTAGAGTGCTAAAACTCATAGTAACTCATGTCATAGGGTATAAAGTTTGGACCTGCTCCATAGACAATGAATTGGGAGAGATGTTATAGGTGACACAGAGCAGAGTATATGGGTAGGCCTACATTTTCTGTTTCAGAACATTTCGACAGGGAAACAGTAATCAACTCAACACCGGCTCAGCTGTCGCCACGTTGAGAGCCATTGAGAGGCAATAGAAATTCTTGGAATTTCGCATTAAGGAGGAGAAATTGATGACTTTGCCCAGCTGGCAGAGTGATCAAAGTGCAGAAATCTTCTGAAAGAGCAGATTCAGTTAAGTTCAGTTGAGTTCAGATGCCTGCTGCCTGCAGGGATTGAACGTGTTCGGTGTTGTGGGGTAGTGAACTAGATGTAATTATGCATGCTTGCTGGTACTGTGCATTCATATTTGCAAGTGATTCAAGTAGTTAAAATATCTTTTTGCCATTTTTTGTGTAGTTAACTACTGAAATTTTTCATTGGTCAATACTACTCAGACTACAAACGGAAACCAGAACGCTTCCGATATCAAAATATTGCCCCGTTGGCTACAGATTGTACATGTGAATGCAGAATCAGTTTATAGAGATTACTGTAGCCTAATTTAACCCCCCTGTTCCCTTTTTTTTTTCAGTGCTTTCCTCCAGCAGCCACCAACACACACTTGACCTTTCACCTTTGTGTAAGAGCCTGCATGTGCGTATTGCGTGTCATGTGTGATTGCCCGTACTCTTTTCTATGACATCAGGGACCATGTGGAAAATAAGTGTTTACACTTTAAATTATGTTATTTCTTCCGAGGGTAGCTTTGCTGTAGTTCGACTTTGTCCAGCATGAACTAACTGCTTGCAAAGCAAAGTAGCTTCCCCAACGCTGTACTTGAAGGACTTCAAGGCTCTCTTATCTACCTGTGGACAATCTCTTCTGTAAGCGAACATGTGCGCACACACACCAAACCTTATTTTACTAAAGGTAAAATCTTAAAATATGAGTAAAAGGCATTTTTAACCTTCCACTAATTGTGATGCCACACTTTAATCACCATTTCAGTCAACAGGGTTATTCCCTCCCACCCCCCTGGTCTGTTTATCTCCTTTGTGTGTTTGTTTTCAAAAAAAGGTTGTCAGTGAACTTAACTCACACAACTTTAAAAATAGCACATGACTTTTTTGAAAGATTGATTTTGGAGTGAGAAAGGACCAAAACACTTTTGTAAGAAGCCAAACAGATAATGCTGCATTCAGATAATCACAATAATTTCTCAGAGCACATCTCGTTTCAGGTACAGTCATAATGTCATGTGGTGAGTTACAGAGGATGACCCAAACGCAGAGTACAAGCAGGACAGGAAGATCTTTTAAACAAAAGCGAGCTTTAATTAAGCTGAAAAAAATCCAGAAAACCACAAAAAACAAGGAGGGGAACAAAGTACAAATGAAAACACACCAAAACCAAACTGAGAAACAAAACAAAACTACTAACCAGAGAATACAAGAACACGGGCAGGAGGAACACTAAGACCAGAGCTGGAGGGAACAATGAACACGGAGGACAAGGTAGACGGGAACTGGGGAGACAAGACGAACCGACCAGGACAGAGGGGAACACACAGGCTTAAATACAGGACATGATACACACAGGTGAAACAAATCAGGGCGGGGCAGACAATCAACAAAAGGCGGGAAAACAAACAAAGGAGGGAAGTAAAACCAGACAAGACACAGGAGGAGTGAACTACCAAAATAAAACAGGAAACACCGGAAATAAATACAAATAAACCAAATCCAAAATCACAAAAGTAAATAATAAGAGCTGGCACAGCCAGAACATGACATAGCCCCTCCCCTCAAGGGACGGATCCCAGACGTTCCACAACCAGAACCGGGTGGGCGGAGGGGGGCCCGGAGGAGGGACTCCAGGAACCCTGGGCACCGACCCTCTCAGGCGGACGGCCTGAGGGCAAAACCGGGACAGAGCCTGAGAACTCGGGCGGACGGCCCGGGGACAGAACCGGGACAGAGTCTGGGAACTCGGGCGGACGGCCCGGAGGCAGGACAGAGTCCGAACCGAGAAACTCCGGCAAATGACCCGGGGGCAAGGCAGAGCCAGAGCCGGGAAACTCGGGCGGACGGCCCGGGGGCAAGGCAGAGCCAGAGCCGGGGAACCCGGGGTCCCGGAACCGCGGCCCAGCAGTCACAGGAACAAGGCTTTTGGGCTGAAACCCAGGCGAAACAGGAGGTGACGGTTGCGACCCAACCGGCGAACCAGACGGAACAGCAGGTGGCGGTTGCGGACCAACCGGCGAATCAGCCGGTGGTGGTTGCGGACCAACCGGCGAATCAGACGGTGGAGGTTGCGGCCCAACCGGAACAGCAGGTGACGGTTGCGGCCCAACCGGAACAGCAGGTGGAGGTTGCGACCCAACCGGAAAAACAGGTGAAGGTTGCGGCCCAACCGGAACAACAGGTGGCGGGTGCGACCCAACCGGAACAGCAGGTGGCGGTTGCGACCCAACCGGAACAGCAGATGGCGATTGCGGCCCAACCGGTAAAGCAGGTGGCGGTTGCGACCCAACCGGAACAGCAGGTGGAGGTTGCGACCCAACCGGAACAGCAGGTGACGGTTGCGACCCAACCGGAACAGCAGGTGACGGTTGCGACCCAACCGGAACAGCAGGTGGAGGTTGCGGCCCAACCGGAACAGCAGGTGGAGGTTGCGGCCCAACCGGAACAGCAGGTGGAGGTTGCGACCCAACCGGAACAGCAGGTGGCGGTTGCGGCCCAACCGGAACAGCAGGTGGCGGTTGCGACCCAACCGGAACAGCAGATGGCGATTGCGGCCCAACCGGTAAAGCAGGTGGCGGTTGCGACCCAACCGGAACAGCAGGTGGAGGTTGCGACCCAACCGGAACAGCAGGTGGCGGTTGCGACCCAACCGGAACAGCAGATGGCGATTGCGGCCCAACCGGTAAAGCAGGTGGCGGTTGCGACCCAACCGGAACAGCAGGTGGAGGTTGCGACCCAACCGGAACAGCAGGTGGCGGTTGCGACCCAACCGGAACAGCAGATGGCGATTGCGGCCCAACCGGTAAAGCAGGTGGCGGTTGCGACCCAACTGGAACAGCAGGTGGAGGTTGCGACCCAACCGGAACAGCAGGTGGCGGTTGCGGCCCAACCGAAACGGAGGTCGACCCGACCCCCGACAGGAGACGTGGAACGGAGTCGACCGGACCGCCGACAGGACACGTGGAACAGGAGTCGACCGGACCGCAGACAGGACACGTGGAACAGGAGTCGACCGGACCGCCGACAGGACACATTGAACAGGAGTCGACCGGACCGCCGACAGGACACGTGGAACAGGAGTCGACCGGACCGCCGACAGGACACGTGGAACAGGAGTCGACCGGACCGCCGACAGGACACGTGGAACAGGAGTCGACCGGACCGCCGACAGGACACGTGGAACAGGAGTCGACCGGACCGCCGACAGGACACGTGGAACAGGAGTCGACCGGACCGCCGACAGGACACGTGGAGCAGGAGTCGGCCGGACCGTCGACAGGACACGTGGAGCAGGAGTCGGCCGGACCTCCGACAGGACGCTTGGAGCAGAGGTCTGCCGGACCTCCGACAGGACGCGTGGAGCAGGAGTCGGCCGGACCTCCGACAGGACGCTTGGAGCAGAGGTCGACCGGACCTCCGACAGGACGCTTGGAGCAGGGGTCGACCGGACCTCCGACAGGACGCGTGGAGCAGAGGTCGACCTGACCTCCGACAGGACGCTTGAAGCAGGGGTCGGCCTGACCTCCGACAGGAAACTTGGAGCAGAGGTCGGCCGGACCTCCGACACAGGAGTAGGCTTGGTTTTGGATGGAACACTGAGCAGCTTAGGAGAACGCCGCCTCCGAAAACCACGCTTCCTTCTAGGGGCTCCAACCCCTAGCAGGTCCAAGCTAGTGTCCTGTAGATCAGCATGGCGAGCCGCAGACTGTAAACTTAGTGGACCTCCCAGGGCAAGGCGGGTTCCCAAGAACCGATCCGGGGCTGATGCTAGCCTAAAGCTAGCTGACTGCTGGGGCATGGGCCGGAAGCTCAGGAAGCCAACAGGCCGGGGCTGAGGCTGATGCTCGGACCGAATCCGGATGCCCAAATGGGCATAAAAGCTCTCTGCTGGGGTCATTATTTAGGGTCGGTTCGTTCTGTCATGTGGTGAGTTACAGAGGATGACCCAAACGCAGAGTACAAGCAGGACAGGAAGATCTTTTAAACAAAAGCGAGCTTTAATTAAGCTGAAAAAATCCAGAAAACCACAAAAAACAAGGAGGGGAACAAAGTACAAATGAAAACACACCAAAACCAAACTGAGAAACAAAACAAAACTACTAACCAGAGAATACAAGAACACGGGCAGGAGGAACACTAAGACCAGAGCTGGAGGGAACAATGAACACGGAGGACAAGGTAGACGGGAACTGGGGAGACAAGACGAACCGACCAGGACAGAGGGGAACACACAGGCTTAAATACAGGACATGATACACACAGGTGAAACAAATCAGGGCGGGGCAGACAATCAACAAAAGGCGGGAAAACAAACAAAGGAGGGAAGTAAAACCAGACAAGACACAGGAGGAGTGAACTACCAAAATAAAACAGGAAACACCGGAAATAAATACAAATAAACCAAATCCAAAATCACAAAAGTAAATAATAAGAGCTGGCACAGCCAGAACATGACACATAAACATGTGAGCATTTCTTGTTGTGAAACAACTTGTTCAGGTATTGTAAAGTTGGTGGAGGTATGAATTCTGCTAAGTGCTGTAGTTGGAAGTGGTTTTGATGGAATTTGAACGACCTTTGAAAAATATCATCACTGCAGCATATGAGTAATATATAGATAAGAAGCAGCCCATACCCTCCCCACTCTGTTGAGTGCCTCTGGTCATCTCAGGACAGCTGCGGTTACGTCATCAGCTGCTTATTCTGGATAAACAAACAGACAAGATATTAGGCTATTTACCCTTAGAGATGATGTTCATTTTGACTTTAACATACAAATATGATTTATTATTACTTTTTGAGTTACTGGTTTGCCATCATGTACTGCAAATCATCCCCTGTATTACATCAGCCCTGTAGCTGACAGGAGTTCACTGTTCCATAATCTGTCTGGGAGCCAGTACACATCCTTCCAAGAAAGAATGTAAGGTCACAGACTAAAAACACCTGTATGTGATAGTGAAGGATAGAAATCCAAAGTCAACATGCTTTCCAGTGAATGAAGGCCATAAAACAATATTACCTTAGTCACCAAATCAGATAAAATAAGTTACTTAAAGGGGAAGTACGCCCATTTTCAAAATTCATACATGTTATTCCTATGGTCTTAGACAGTCCAAAAATATTAGTAAACATGAACAACTTTCCAAAATTTAGAGTAAAGTTTGAGTTTTACTCAAACTTGTGATGTCATTGGGTATAAAGTGTGGAACTGCTGCATAGACAATGAATAGGGAGAGATGTTATACACTAGATGACCCTGAGAGCACCCAGAGGAATGTTCTGAGTATATGGGAACATTTTCTGTTTCACATCTGAGAACACAACAATAGAATAAAGCTCATTTGGGTATAAAAAAGAAAACAAACATTCTGTGGGTCTCCCATTGATTGTCTATGGAGCAGCTCTGGACTTTATACCCTATGACATCACAAGTTTGAGACTTACTTCTCTGTCTAAATATGTCTACGTATGAACCTATTGGAATTGTTAATTCCAATAGGTTCATACTAAGATCATACTAAATTCACACTATAAAAAAAACTCATATATGTGTGTTTTTACCTATTAATTACTAGGCTGGCCCGGAAAAAAGTAACTATTTAACTCAACAAACTGAATAAGAAATATAAGCAAGTAAAAATGCACGTGGTGAGGGCCAATACAAGTGGATTGACTGCAAAAACTGCAGAAAGAATATATAAAAATATATAAGGACTATATATTATTTATAACCTTATTTATTTATTTACAAACTAAATAAATACTAAATAAGGACTATTTATTTATTTTGTTTGTTTGTTTGAAATTAAATTGGAGATATTTGGATTTTTTTTAAAATAAATTACATACCAAAAGAATCTATTGACTGCCAAAACTGCAGAAAGAATATATAAAAATACATAAGGACTATATATTATTTATTACCTCATTTATTTATTTATTTACAAATTAAATAAATAAATACATAAATGAATACTATATTAGGATTATTTATTTATTTTGTTTGTTTGTTTGGAATTAAAATGGAGATATTTAGATTTTCTTTTTAAATAAATTGTATACCGAAAGAATCTATTGACTGCCAAAACTGCAGAAAGAATATATAAAAATATATAAGGACTATATATTATTTATTACCTTATTTATTTATTTATTTAATTATAAAACTAAATAAATAAATACTATATAAGGACTATTTATTTATTTTGTGTGTTTGTTTAGAATTAAAAAATAAATATGTGCAATATTAATACACTGAATGTGAAATACATTTATCTGTGCAATATATCCTTAATGCAATATACACCTCAAGTGCAACTTTGTTTACATTTTATTTATTACATCTACCCTACCTATTTTACAAGTGCAATTACCTCTGTTTACATTACATCTATTTTTATATTTTATACTTCTAGTGTAACACTTCTGTTTATATTTATTTATTACATCTACTTTACCTGTTTTATTTACTTTATAATTGTGTGTGTTTTACCTGTTATATGTTTTATCTGCCTCGTTTAGTCTTGTCAAGTATTTGTTTTAAAGCACTGACCAGAAGTGGCAACTGTGAATCTCGTTGTATTTAATACAATGACAATGACGCTTTCTATTCTATTCTATTCTATTCTAATTAAAATGGCTATTTTGTTATTATTATTTTAGATATTTAGATTTTTTTTTTTTTTTTAAATAAATCACATACCAAAAGAATCTAGCAACAGGTACTAAGTTGTCACTCAGTATGGTGACCCAGAATATGAGATAAAAGTGGGCTAATTTCTTTCTGAGGAGCGCATTTCGCTGAACCACAACTGTAAGATTTCAAAGAAATCTTTACAGCAACATTTCAATGAAGCAGAGGACAGAGGACGTCTCTGCACTGATAAGTTAACACGTCTCTTGCCCCCCCTCTCCCTCCTCCCCAGACAGACAGGAGCTTTAAAAGGAGTGGTTCTCGCTCTCCAGTATTTATCCAGACACCTCAGCGTGTTATTCAGTGCGCTCTCTTCTCAACACAAACATGGCAACAGATTTCTCCAAGAACGCGTCGGAGAGCCCGGAGCCCTGCAAGGCAGAAGTGAAAGGTAAGTCCACTTTTTTTACACTATTGAATGACCAACACATGCACTGACTTTTTAATTACATTGCTGACTGTTTTTTTCTTGTTGTTGTTTAGGGACAATACCCAGCTGGCTGCAAGGCACGCTGCTGCGTAATGGCCCAGGCATCTTCACTGTTGGAGACACCACCTACGACCACTGGTTTGATGGGATGGCCATCATGAGCAGCTTCACCTTTAAAGATGGTTGGTCTTGTTTGTTTGTTTTTTTACATTTGTGACTTTAACATATTTTTTTGTTGCAATCATTGCATGTCAGTAAAGAGAGCACACTAACAGCATACATGGTCATGTATGGGTTTTCTTTTGTTCCTTTTCCCTGATGATGGGTCTTGAGGCTGTGGAAGATTGTGTATGAATGTGAAATGTATATATGTTTGTAAAATTTGAATGTTATTAGTGTAATACAAATATGATGTTGTATATATAGTATGTATGTGATAAATTAATGTACTTGATTTCAGACCCCTGGATGACTAGCTGGTGCCATTGGTATCAGCTAGCAATCTTTTTTAAATAAATAAAATAAACGCATAAACATTTTTGTTCTCACAGGTGAAGTGACCCACAGAAGCAGATTTTTGAAAAGTGACACCTACAATTCTAACATGGCAGCAAACAGGATAGTTGTGTCTGAAATGGGGACGATGGCCTACCCAGACCCAAGCAAGAACTTCATTGTCAAGTAAGCCACTTTTTTTATTTATTCCCTTTCATGATAGTCTTATTTTTATTATTTTTTTTTTACAAATTTATAGTTGCAAAATGTGTTTGCCATCCAGTTCTTCCACAATTCTGTTTATTTGTATGTAACGGCGCAAACATTAATTTGAAAACTTCTTCTGTCTGTAACAAGAACATGTTACAGTCTTGTAAAGTGTGTGTGGGTGGGGATCAAATCAACTAGGTTTTCTAAAGAATCTGAAATATGATGCTAATCAGTCTTTTGAGAAACCCCCTGCTGTTTCCCTTTATGTTGTGAACTTAACATTGAGATGCAAATGAGCCAGACATCCCTGCAACTGTGAGCAACTTAGGTATTCTGTGTTGGATGACCCCCTCTCTCTTTCTTCAAATTTCTTCTTCTTACTTTTCAGGGCGATTACTTTTATCAACCACACAGTGCCAGACTTCACTGACAACGGTGCAAGCAACTTCATCAAATACGGAAAGGACTACTACGCCACCTCTGAAACCAACTACATCCGCAAGATTGATCCCGTGACACTGGAAACTCAGGACAAGGTAACGTCATCTGCTGATCACTCACCCCACAGATGATCACTGTTTGCACACATCCAAAAGTGAAGAGTTGATTTCAGAGCTCATGAGTTTGCTGAACACACACACAGGTGGACTACATGAAGTTCCTGCCGGTGAACTTGGTTTCGTCCCATCCGCACTACGACAAAGAGGGCAATGCCTACAACATCGGAACCACAATAGCAGATAAGGGCAAGACCAAATATATACTGTTCAAAGTCCCCGCTGTTTCAGAGAAAGGTAAGCAAACGTCATAACCCACTCAACTTTGCCCCTGAGACCTTAGTGCTTTCTCTTCCTGTCAGCTGTACTTTGTTGAAGAAAGTTAAGGTGCAAGACAAGATTATGCAAATGTATGATAGACAGGAGAGCCACATGAAGAACAGCCGTGGTCAAATTGCTGCCCTTGATTCCTTTTTCGGAGATTTGAATGCAGTGCAGTCTGCACTTTACACTATATTACTGCACTATTACACTATTTTTTGCAGACAAACTAAAATGAAAATAATGTGTAGACACAATTTTAAAGCATAGATTGGTTATTTTTCAACCTGCACCCTATTTTCCCATGTTTTTGTGTCTAAGTGACTAATGGGGACAACAATTTCTGAAATTGGTCCAGTATTTAGAGATAACGTTGTAACCAGCAGCCGCTGAACGAGCTCTGAGGGCAAGTGAGCAGCGACAATGTAACGTTACATTCACTAAAAGTGCTTGTTTTTGCCACTGACAGGCTCAGGTTGTTATTATAAGTGTTTGACAGCATTATGGAAAGGACCCTACAGAGAAATAAGATGTTTTTCTTACCTTTCGCTTGATCCGGTTGGTTTGTTATTGTGTCCAAGTCCCGCTCAAGGAGGAGTCTCGTTGGGAAATCTGATTATCCGGCTCAAATGTATACTATCATGGGTTATCATGGGTAAACAAATACTCATGGATGTATTACACTATTCACGAGATTTCAGAATGATATTTCTCCTTGAACAAGGTGACGTGTCCATAATGTTGTCCAGAGCCTGGTATGGTAAAAACAAGCACTTTTAGTGGACCTAAATGACGGTGCCAACTTGCCCCAATAGCACCATATGGCAGCCTGTGCAGTCTACAGTGTTATCCATCAATTATGGCCCAATTTCAGAAATTGTTGTCCCTATTTGTCAGTAAGATACAAAAACATGGTAAAATAGGGTTGAAAAAACACCAAAAAGTTACCCTATTTTTTCTTTAACTTTTTTTTGCTCTTTACTTGAAAGCTTCAGACAAAGGCAAGAATGCCCCCGCGCTGAAGAACGTGGAGGTGGTCTGCACAATTCCCTGCCGCTCCATGCTCACACCCAGCTACTACCACAGCTTCGGCATGACGGACAACTACTTCATTTTCATCGAGCAGCCTTTCAAACTGGACATCCTCAAGATGGCCACTGCGTACATGAGGGGAGTCAACTGGGCGAGCTGCCTCAAGTTCTGCCCTGAGGAAAATGTAAGGGGTCTCTGTGTTTTATTTATTTGTCTTGTATGATATTCTTTATATTCAAACTACTCAACTTAGTATGAAGCAGCTGTAGATATCAGGGGGAAAAACCTGGCTAACATGACTGTGACGGTGTTTCTAAATGTTTACTTCTTCAACAGACACTGATCCACCTGATAGACAGGAAGACTGGCAAAGTGATCGAGACAAAGTACTACACGGGACCAATGGTCGTCTACCATCACGTGAATGCTTTCGAGGACGACGGACACGTGATCTTTGATGTAATCGCCTACAGTGATAACAGCCTTTATAATATGTTCTACCTGAGCAAACTGAAGGAAAACCCCGGGTTCCACGATGACAGCTACTCCAAACCAAGCTACAAACGATTCGCACTTCCTGTCCAGTCAGACAAGGTGGGTTTTTAAAAAAAAATAATGAATTGATTTCACCCTGAAATTTAGAGAAGGTGCTCCTTTAACACTTAATTTGTACTTTTTGACTGGGTTTTTGCAGGGCGTGGCAGTTGGAGAGGACCTGGTGAAACTCAAGTACACGACAGCCAGTGCTGTGAAGGAGAAGGAAGGCAAACTGTTGGTCCAGCCAGAGGTGTTCTGTGAAGGTAAAACCATCAAGACACTTAAAGCAAATCAAATAATTATTGTTCAAGTAGTATTTCTTACATTGGGTCTTTAAGAGTATTTGATTTGTTTATACAAATACAAAAACTGTGATTTTATTTCCATCAGGTTTCGAATTACCCAGAATGAACTATGACCTCAACGGAAAGAGGCATCAGTTCGTCTATGGGAACTGCGTGGAGGAGTCCGCACTGGCAAATGAGGTAACATTCCCTATTGTTTTTAATTTGGCCACTGCGGACAGAACTAGTGAGAACATCCGTCTTTGTGATGTCCTACAGTCTCATAAGTGTTATTTGGCAAGAGAGACCCGAAACTTGCAGACTCTTGAAGAACAGAGGTTTTAAATGCAGGACTGTTGGGAAACAGATTGTTCCTGGCAGCATTGTTTTTAAAGAGATAGGAAGCAAATTGCAGAAGTGAGAACTACCAGTTGACGCAACAGAAGGTATAGGAAACACTTAGAATTACCGATCGCTCCAACAAAGACCAAACCACTTCATGGCTCTGGCTGTAATACCCACACATCCTTTCCACTGGGCACTCTTGTACGTCAAGGTACCTAAAACAACGGAAAGAAGCGATAAACGCAGTGAGGCTTCAAAGTATTGAGTAACAAAGCTCTTTGGAAAAGAGCTTCCCTTGCGTGTCACTGCAACCCCCCAGTCCAGAGGTATAGTGTCTACAAAGAGGAAGGAACAAAAGGGAAACATCCTGGTTCAGACAATTAGATATTTTTGTTCATTCCCACTTGGCACAGAATTCCAGCAACAGAAGAGAGCTTCTGCTTTTCTTTGAAATTTAAAGGTGTTTGTGATATGGAATAAAAAGCAGGACGAGCAAAAGGAAACATTTAAAGGATATGATGATGAATAGTTGTCACACCAACTGAGGACATTTTTTTTTTTTTTACGAAATATGTAAGGCTCATTCATTTTACAGGTCAAGTTGAATGATCCAATTGACCTGCATACCCAGGGGTAAAAAAAACATTGTATATGCAAACACAAAAGCAGTCATCTTACTCTAAATCCATGCCACGTTTAAATCTATTTTTCATTAATAAATACAAAAGTTTAAAGGAGATCGTGACTGAGGTGAAACCTTTGCCTTATTTTGAGGCCCCAAGAACCTCTGCTGTAAGACTGTACTTTCTTTTGTAGTCTACATGCTGACATACACAATAATTTTAGCCCTATTTTCTGGAGTGAACTCAACAGATGGCTATTTATTATACTTCTCCCTTTTGACTGCAACAATGAGGAACACAAATATCCGTGCTAAAATATACTGAAAAGTAGCAGTCGTTTGCTGATTGAATTAAAGGAACGGTGTGTAACATTTCGGAGGATCTATTAGCAAAGATATTCATAACTATGTCTTCATTAATGTATAACCACCTTAAGAATCATTGTGTTTTCGTTAGCTTTGAATGAGCCCTTCATAACTACATACGGAGTGGGTCCTCTGCACGGAGTCCTCCATGTTGCTCCGCCATGTTTCTACAGTAGCACTGAATGGACAAACCAAACACTGGCTCTAGAGAGAGCGTTTTTACGTTACCTGAGCGCCACCGTAGTTCCCGCTTCTGGGTTCAAACCTGCCCACCTGATGATCTTTGGTCAGTTATTGCTATAGTCAGCCCAGCTAATACTAGGACAAGAGTTGGGGCCAGTTCCTTGTCCCTACTGACAGTACTAAGAAGGCCTATTTTATCACTTTACAGCTGTTTTGTAAGTATATGGCTCGCAGTTGGGGCAAAGTTCTGCACAGGTGCATTGCTTGTCTACAAGATAAGCTCTCTATGAATATTTGGCAAGTCTTTAAACGAATCAGACTAAAAACTTTAAAAAGAACTCAATATGTCAAAACAGTATTAACATGCTTATTAAAAATCTGCTTTTATTTGTGCGATTTCCCTTTCAACGTAGCTCCCGGACATTTTCATTGTTATATTTTTTTGTAATTAAGCAGTCACGCAGCCCTTTACTATGTCTGTAAATAATTGCTGATCACACCCTTTCTGAAGTTGTTATCAGATACACACGTTTTTAGCGCTTTGTTATGAGCTGTTTGTACAGGCTGAGTAAAAGTGTCTTCATTATTTTTTTCCCAATTTATTCATTTGCTGTAGATTGCGAAGCTTGACACAGAAACCAAGGAAAGGGTTTACTGGAGGGATGAAAACTGCTGGCCGTCAGAGCCCGTGTTCATCCCCAGACCAAATGGAGAGTCGGAAGATGACGGTGAGAATACTGTGTGGTGTGCATGCACAATGTATGACGTATATACATACACACATAATGCCATGACATTATGACCACTGACAGGTGAAGTGAATAACATTGACTATCTCGTTACAATGGCACCTGGCAGTGGGTGGGATATATTAGGCAGCAAGTGAACATTTTGTCCTTGAAGTTGATGTGGTGGAAGCAAGACAAAATGGGCAAGCGTAAGAATGTGAGCGACTTTGACAAGGAACAAATTGTGATGGCTAGACGACTGGGTAAGAGCATCTCCAAAACTGCAGCTCTTGTGGGATGTTCCCGGTCTGCAGTGGTCAGGACCTACCAAAAGGAAGAAAAAACGGTGACAAGGTCGTGGGAGGCCAAGGCTCATTGATACACGTGGGTAGCGAAGGCTGGCCCGTGTTGTCCGATCCAATAGAAGAGCTACTGTGGCTCAAATTGCTGAAAAAGTTAATGCTGGTTCTGATAGAAAGGTGTCAGAACACACAGTGCATCGCAGTTTGTTGCGTATGGGGCTGAGGAGCCGCAGACCAGTCGGGGTGCCCATGCTGACCCGTGTCCACCGCCAAAAGCGCCTACAATGGGCATGTGAGCATCAGAACTGGACCACGGAGCAATGGAAGAAGGTGGCCTGTTCTGATGAATCACGTTTTATTTTACATCATGTGGATCGCAACGAGTTTGAGGTGTTGACTTGGCCTCCAAATTCTCCAGATCTCAATCCAATCGAGCATCCGTGGGATGTGCTGGACAAACAAGTCCGATCCACGGAAGTCCCACCTCGCAATTTACAGGACTTAAAGGATCTGCTACTGACGGCTTGGTGCCAGATACCATAGCAGACCTTCAGAGGTCTAGTGGAGTCCATGACTTGACGGGTCAGGGCTGTTTTGGCGGCAAAACGGGGACCTATTCAATATTAGGAAGGTGTCATAATGTTATGGCTTATCGGTGTATGTGGTGTGCATATGATACTATGTCAGCCGGAGTACAAATGGATAGGAATATCAGCCTATAAAGATAAGACCCCTCAATGATCACGTCTGTTTTGACGAGACTGTAAAGTCGGCATTTGATGTGATTCCTTAGATTTTTGATAATCTGCTCTGTGCTCTAACAATAGCCTCTTCCTTTGCATTTGCAGGTGTGGTCCTCTCATCAGTTATCAACACCAACCCAGGCCAGTCTAGTTTTATGCTGATTCTCGACGCCAGAACATTCAAAGAAGTAGCTCGAGCATACGTGAAAGCTGAGCTCCACAAGGATGTGCATGGCTATTTTATCCCACTAGCAAATTAGTCAGTTGTGTACATGTAAAACTGTGCTGTAAAAATACACTGCTGACTAGCGTTGTGTTTTGGACAAAAGCGTTTTGAGGACGTATGTACATGGATTCATGACCTGCCTCATCTCTGTAAAATGTTATTGTATTGTATCAAAACAAATTGGAGATTTCTTGATTTTGCATGGATCAAAATGTTGCTTAAAAGCATGTGTGTGTGTGTATATATATATATATATACAGTATATATCACTGTTTGTTATGTAGTCCAGGTTATTTTATTGTACTGCTCTGAGATCATTGTACTTGTGCTCATTCTTTTCATTAAAAAAATAAAATGAAACATGTAAAGTTCTGAGATATGTTGCCTTTCTTCAGTTACACAAGATTATGAGAACCAACACTCAGACACATGAGCAATCATGATTATCTCTTTGGGTACATTTTATCATCTGTAAGCAAAAGCCCCTGAGACAGTGGCTTAGTTAGTACCACTAGCCTCTAACCTGGCTATCTAAAATAAGTCAACCTCTAACCTGGTAATCTAAGATAATTTCACTCACAGGGAAAAGTTTATCACAATTCAGAAGGGTTGTTGGGTTTCAAAGTAAAGATAAAGGGACACTGATGAAACGTGAGTCGGACACCAGTGGCTACTTCTAGCACACTTGTAATCAGGGCGCCTCTCCTTTCACTTACTGTACTGTGTGTCTGTTCTTTCATGTATTGTAATATGCCCAGCAGTGGAACCAAATTGCCCTTCAGGCACAAAAATATAGTTGAAAGTTAAAAGTTGCCTTGTCGTGTCACAGCTTGGGGAGATTTGGGATGAAAGATACTGTATATTAGTGAAGCTATTATATAGTACAGTATATATTAGGGCTGTCCCGAATATCATTTTTAGGGCTTCGAAGCTTCGGTGAGAAATATTCTACGGTTTTTGAAAATCCGGGACAGTGCCTCTGCCACATTACTCTACACACACACGCACTTCTACACATTACAAACAGCAATATCGGTCTGAGAATAACTAATAATAATTAATGTTGAATATGAATAATGTGGGATTATTCCTTATTTCATGGGCTATTTTGGTATTTATACTCTATTGTTACATACTAAAAAAAAAAAAATTGAATACTGATTTTACTAATCACTATCTTTTGTGTTTGTCCACAATAAGGAACCAATTCCCTCAATTGGGCCAACAACCACAGTATAGCACACATTTAAAACAAATATTTCCAGTATAGGGAAGCACAATGACAACATTGACCGGTGGTAGGCTTTTCTGTGGCTGGATAGTAGGTCTAAGGTTGACCACTAGAGGGAGACAATGTCCATGTTTACCATGTCTCATCTATGGAAAGGACAACATTCATTAATCCATCTTGACGCTATTTCATTTTTCACCGGTGAGATTTAATCGCGCGTCAAAACTAAAGGCGACAAAACAAATATGAGTGCGTTATAAGTCATTGACAACAGTGACACGACTAAAAAATGAACAATATGGAAAATACATCATGATCATGGGTGCTCCAGGTCACCTACAGTGCAGCAGTACTTTCACACTATACCTGACTCAATGTGCAAGTTATTCTTGACCTGTAAATACAATGTAAAAATTCTCCTTTAACAAGTCATTAAATTTCTTATTCGGTCTCAAAATTTCAAGACAAACAAGTGATGCCATCAGAAAATAATCACACAACAGTATGTCATATGAATTCGAGATGGAAAGTTTCAGTGTGCTTGTCCACATATTTGATTGGTGTAAAAGGAAAAGGCAGTGTATAGCAACCATTATATTAGTATTGAGAGGGGTGTTTCTCTCTGTGGTTTAAAATGAAAGGTTGACTGAGGTGGAAAATGCAAAATACATATAGTCTGTCCAATCACAACAATAATCATTCTAACAAACACCCCATAACACAAAGGAACACACACCTCCAATAAACAGTACATTATAAATAACACACTAGTGTCCTCGAGTGCATCACATTCAAAACACATCCTTACACACACAAATACACATTTGGATTGTGCTAAACGGCAGTGTATTGATCTAGGATCACCAGGACACATTATAATATGGACACTTTTGTATGTAGATTATTAAAAAAAACTGGTAACACTTCATTTTACAGGTCCGTAAATTTCATGGTAATTAGGTGATAATTAGCAAGTAACCTGTTTGAAATTTCTTTGGAATTACTGCCAAATTACCCCAATATTGATCGAAAATTACTTTATTATAAACATTATTTAATAATTATATTCCAATATTTAGCTGGTCATTTATTTAATACATTTCCAGGAAAATAATACAAAGTTAATTGGTGCTTTATTTCCATGTCTGCTGATAAATAGATAATAATTAGCAAATAACTTATTTGAAATTTCTTAAAAGAACTCCCTGTATCATTACGTTAGCTACCAGGTTACATTTATGTAGACAATAAGTCACACAATGGTGAGATTTGTGCCTGATCAGAAGTGTTTTCTTTTAGTTTTGATTTTCCACCTCCGATGAGGAGCAAAGCACAGCTGCTTCTCAAGCCTAATGGCCCTATTTTAACCATTATATGCTATTTTAGCATATAATTATTAAATAATGTTTATAATAAAGTCATTTTTGATACATTTTGATGTAAATATTGGGGTAATTTGGCAGTAATTCCAAAGAAATTTCAAATAGGTTACTTGCTAATTACCACCTAATTACCATGAAATTTGCGGACCTGTAAAATGAAGTGTTACCTCCATGTAAATGTAAAGATCTCGAATTAGACCTTCACAATATTTTGAATATATATTTTCTAAAACGCTGCATTCAGGGAGGATAACAATGATGCAAAATCTAGGAGAAGCACATACTGGCTGCATCTGTGAGGCCTGGCAGTGGGCGAGAAAAAAGGGCTGGTGAATATTTGCAAGGTTATGAGTCAGTGTGCAAGAGCAAAGCAAGGAGTAAGGGAGTCAGACACTGAAACAGTTGCTCTTTCGATTAGCCTTTTGCCTTGATCATGTTGACAGAGTGAAAGAGCAGATCAATATTGTTCCTAAAACTCAGTAATAAATGCTGCATGTCCTGTGCATTGACCTGATTTGGACTGACCCTGTCTGACCATTTAATGAAATATTAAAAGTGACAGATTGCAGCATAATTTACCCACATTTCTTTCAAACTGAATCAGTGGTGTCTGCACACAAAATACCAATACCACCCTGTTCAGTTTAACTTTGAAAAAACACTGGAGTGTAACTGTGACGTCCAGCAAGCTAACCCAAAGTTCAATAGATATATAGAGCTCGTAGTAAATAAATAAAAAAAATATGCAAAAGAAAATCCTTTAGGGAGATAGAAATAGTCAACCGTGAGAACTGATAGAGGGAGCACAGGGAGAGTATAGGTGTCCAATCGCTGTCCTTGGTTCCCCCGCAGTGGTGACTGATTCAAGGCGAGGAGGGGAGGGAAGACAACATTTCAATTCAGTGGAAACACTTAAGTCTGCCCCAAAAACCTTGAATGGCCTCTTTTCCCTTCTCTCCTTTCCTCTCAGGATAGCTGACGGTCAAACAGGGCTGCTTTTGTTGACATCACGCTGCATTCACCCTACGTCACATCCAATCTCATATCAGCAGCCACGAAGAAGAAAAGGCAGCAAGGAAAGGAGGCTTTTTAAGGAAATTGGAACACACCCAAGTGCAGAGGGGAAACTTCACTGTGGTTGCCATAGCAATGACTTCCTGATGGTGGGACGAATGCAGTAGAGGATTTCGCCGTGTCATTAGATGCAACTGGCCAGTTCAAGTAGATAACAAGAAGCATCCACAAATTTCTGTTTAGCTGCCCTCAGCTTGAGTCTCCTCTTCTTTAGGTGGAGAGTCCTGGCTTTTCCCGCTGTTTTCTCCCTCATCACCTGATAGACAGAGAAGGACAGTTTCATGCATAAGTCACTACTTGTGAAGGCAGTGATACGAATGAGGTTTAGTAAATCAGCGAGGAAGCCACCATGAAGACAGCAGGAGCAGAAGTCACCAAGGTAGACTCAGTGAGGAGTCAACTCAGAACAGCTCATGTTTTAAGACATGTAAAAATACTAGGATCTAGAACAACAATAGCGTGCTTTTGCAGGTGAGGCCAATGGGATTCAGCATCATGGACAGAATCTATGACTTACAGGCATCATTCATTCCAAAAGTTGAAGCACTGGACACAAGATGTCTCCTATTTCCCTGAAAAGTCAACTCTGAGTGTTCTCTCATTGACAGGTTCCAACTTTCCACATTACACCCTTGCATACTGAGCTTTTAAACTAGTTGTGGTGTCACAAAATGTGGTCTGGCATCAAAGTAACAATAAGCAAAATTTTTTTGAGTGGAGGGGGACTTTCATGTTTTACTTTTTCTCCCTTGGTGATGAATGACAACATGTTTTGTATTCATACAGTACCAGTTCTTGCAATAAATAGACATTTTAATGCCACTATATACAAAAAATTAAAACTTTAGGGCTTTAGCATCCCCTGGTGGTAATATCAAAAATGACTCTGCACTTTCCACTGTCCAAGAATACACCATACTCTTGATAGATGCAATTGAAACACATTTTAATGTTTGTAACATTTTACTATTCAATTGTTTATCCTGTGGAAATATGTGTCACAATGTCTGCCTCACATATTGCTGCCCATTCTGCCACTCTGTTGCCTCTTTTCAGCTACATTTCCACTATTCCCAAGGCCCCTTCATTGCCAGTTTCCATCCATCCACTAGATGCCCTCGGACTTTCCCTCCTTTCCCCATCATTTCCCCCATCATCACCCGACTGCCCCATCCATCTACACACCTGTCTTTACTCCTCACCTACACCTCAGTCCCTCATCAGTCACTCACTACATATGCCGGCGCTTTATTCCCTTGTCAGATCACCATAGTGATGTGCCTCACCTGACTTGTTGATGCTGAGCTGTGCCAGACTCTGTGACAGGTCGGAGGGTCCCTCTGCTCCAGTGGCTGCCGGGATATCATGGATGGCGTTCCTGCGGCCGGACCGTCGAGAGGCGATGAAGTCCTCATAGGTCGCCTCCACATCCGTCATCGCTGACACACCTCACCATAGCAGGGCCTGGCACAGGCATGGACACACACACACATGAACATGCGCTACATTTTTTTAGGAAAATGTTGAGAGAATTTGTGCAGTTCGTCTGCACAATGGAGGAAGAAAGTGACACTCATTCACTACATCCCTCTCTCCTCTTATTTTATGACCTAATCCCTGATTAATCTATCTTAATCTCAGTCTAGGGTACAGGCGACACCAGCGACACCAGAGGAGACAAATTCTGCAGAAGGAATACTGGGCAGTGGGATGGAAACACAAAAAGAGGGTGCTCTTGAACTGATGCAATACAGCAACCAAAAACACACGCTCAAAGGGGTAATTATGGCACAAGGGAGGACAGTACTGTGTTCAGATGTCATCCCACTTGGAGTAGGATGAGCACGGAGCACGATGGGAGCTGTGTTGCCACAGAGATTTAGGTTAAACCCCTCTGCTGACATTCTAACCCTCTGTATTAATCTGCCTGGGTTGAGACTGCCCTCCAGCACTTAGCAGGTTCTGGCTTCCCTGTCCCCATTTTCACTAATTAAAATCCATCAGTTTTTCAACTTTACCGATCAATTTTTGATATTTGTACTGTTAAGAGTACAAGGAAAAACAAGCTTTTCTGAGACTTGATGTCCCCTTGGACATTCAAAGGATAGTTATTAATATTGCAGTTTTAACTAATAAGGAAATTTGCAAATAAATGACCTCAGCTCCCACATCCATCTGTGGCTATTTCCAGAGCCGAGCAGGCTGTGATTGACCGTGGCTATTTCTGGATGCCTCCTATGTCATCATCTGAGCATGCTCCCACTCAGCTGTCGTTCTCAAAATGGTGTCAAGACGGGCAAGACCCAACAGATGCCATCCATGTACAATAGTCAGCCTAAACGTGGGGAAGCAAGAAACACAGGATGACTGTTCTCCAGTATAAAAGCAGAGAGTTAGAGTATCATCTCAAACAGTGAAGCTGAGTCAGTGATGGCAAGCTCTGCACGATAAAGACCTTATAGTTAGACCTTTAGAAAATAAATGGATAATCTTGAGTGTTAAAGAAGCCAAACAAAAATACAATTGGAGAGAGAACATTCAGCCAAGGCTGTAAATATAATAAATAATAAATATAATATATATATATATAATCAATCAAAATATTTTTTTTAATTGCTATGCTTCGACAGGCAACCACGCACCGCCATCCGATATAATCATTAGCAAATGTATAATCATAAATTAACTTAATAAATTGCCGTTATTCTAATTATTATACCTGTTCTAAATTATGACTTTATTAAAGTAATATTACAGCTTTTTTTTCGAGAAACATTATGACTTTATTCTCGCTTAAATTACAGCTTTATTATTGTAATATTACATTTTTTTTTTCTAGAAATATATTGACTTTATTCTCATTAAATTACAGCTTTATTATTGTAATAGTACTGCTTTTTTCTAGAAATATTATTACTTTATTCTCATTAAATTACAACTTTGTTATTATAATATTACAGCTTTTTTTCTTGAAATATTACGACTTTATTCTCGTGATATTATTTTTTTCTCTGAATGTTTTGTTTTCCTTTACATAAATAAAGACATTTCCACCATAAATTGGTGCATAAAAATCCACCAGAATGCAGGAAATGAAGTGTTTGATGCCCAGATCCCCAACTTAATATATGCCCCCCCAATGTTGAAACAATAATGTGAACTATTGTTTTAGTTTTATAAGCGCTAACATCATGTAGCATTTGTTACATACAATCAAATGAGGTACAAAATTCTTGTCCAAATCTTTTATATAGAACATGATACAGACAAAAGTAAATCTAATTTTGTTTGATTATTTATTACCATAAATAAGTTAATTTATTACTGCCTGTCAATGTATATTAGATTAAAAGTGACAGAACATTTTTGGTATGCATTGCATTTCCTATGCTGAAATATTTATTGACAGTTTGCATAATTTAGTCATAGTGTTGCACCCATGGAGTAGAACATCAGCATTTTTTCAGCAGGGTGTGTGTGTGTGACAGAGAGAGTCTGACCTGCCCTAATAACTGAGGCAGAGGTATGCTCCTGCTGTCCTGTTTTGCTGCCATGTGGTAACCAGAGCTCAGCTGGTCTGAACAACAATATGTATACAGCACATATACTCCAAACAAATGTCTCCAAATCAAATCACTGAATAATACAGCAGGCCTGTATCCTCTCTGTCACTGACTAAAAAGTGAAAAAAAAAAAAAACTTGGCTGCTCCTGCTGTGCCTTTGATTAGATGCCAAAGAGAATATTAGCAGTGTGAGTGTGACAGTGTTGAAGTGGAGTGCAGGAAGTCCCACAAACGTATGCCAGTGTTATTCTAGGTGGCCTGAGCATAACTGGGAATGATGCCCAACACTCACTCACTCACTCACTCACTCACTCACTCTCTTTCTCTCACACTGAACTCCTACACAGCCATTTAGAACGTAATATATTATATTATACATCTCAATACAATATTATATATACATTTTATTGTGTTATTTCTACAGCATCCTATATTAAATCCTATATGGGCTGTATAGGATTATGACAGGATTAGTTAGGTAATGTGATAAATACCCTTGCCATGATTATGTATTAGCTGTCCATTATAATCCATTGAAAATCTTTATTAAAGGATTATAATTTATGTTTTTCAAAATCTATTAAGGGCTGAATTCTAGTAGTATATTCGTCCACAATTGGGTCCTCTAATAAATAACTTGCATGTTGACACAGTAAAGACCTATACATGAATTAAATTTGCAGGTAGATCGACATGCTCAACTGTTTTTAATAATACAAATTAAAAAAATCAACATCCTTATGTCTTTCTGCGATGACAAAGCCTCTCATAGAGCTCGGTCGGTGCCAGTATAAACGCAGCCTGCATGCATGGATATTAACATTACGCATGGAATTACGCATGCACAGTTTATTCCAACACTTATTATAATAATCACCATTATTATGCTATTATTATCAGCAGGGTACCTGTTTGGGTTCACGGGCTTCCCAATATTCGCAGGTTTCAATCACATCAGCTTGAATGCCACTCCAGTATTCCACTCACCAAAGAGGATTTACCAAACAGTGTCAAGCCAGTGACAGAATACAACTACTTCCGGTACAATTTCAAAAATAAAAGCCCTTATTTGTGAAGTAATACAGTGTGTAAAAGTCAGGGTCAGGGGCGGGTCTAGAAAATTGTTGATGGGGTGGCACAGACTCAGAGATGGTTGGCACATTTAAATAGCATGTAAAAAGTAAACCAGTGTTTTTTACTTCTGTTATTATGAGTGTTCTACAGTATTGTTATTCTACATGGTACAAGAGTTTATCTACTACTTTAAAGTCCACCAAATGAAAATCTGCTCAAAGATTGTAGGTCAAGCCCTTGAGAAACTCTATGAATCAGCCCATCATAATAACATATTAACGCTGTCTAACACCATCGTCTATGACCCCAACCATGATTTGAACAGTGAACAATACATCTAAAAGAAACTTGGATTGTCCCTATTCAGATGAACCCAGAAGGATCACTACCCTAACAATTTTCAGTGAAAGTCAAAAAGGTCAGATGACAGATGAACAAACAGGGTAGTTATATATATTCAGTGTGTGTGTGTGTGTGTGTGTGTGTGTGTGTGTGTGTGTGTGTGAGAGAGAGAGAGAGAAAGAGAGAGAGAGAGAAAGAGAGAGAGAGACCACAGAGAGCAGGGAGTCAGCGTGAGAACAGTGATCTTGTTGTGATGAAGGCAGAGAGGCCGTAGCCATTCGGTAACAGTGTTTACTGTGGTCTCCTAGCATCTGGCTGTGAATTACTCCATTCAGATGACACATGTGCTCAATATGCCAAACTGGGAACTTCCGAGTGCCCTGGGCAAGTGTTTGAGCCAACAAATGCAACAAGAGGATACACTAGTTTCATTGTTTGGGAGCTATGATCACAGTCATCTTTAAATGAGGACTGTCAGCAGACAAGGTTGAAATAGAAAGTAAACCAGATTGTATTGGATTGTGGGAAAAGTGCATATAGGCATATAGTTTTCTAAGTTGAATACTGCTTCCACAGGTAGAACAAATTGTGTTTTTGTCTTTTTCATTAAGAAAACCATAAATATTTTTCGACCTGAGGCTAGGGGTTATAGGTTAACACTCATCTTTCTATTCATCAAATCACTGGAGCAAGCTAAAGTTATTGTTTGTCCCTTGTAGTATTATAATATAATTTATATTTATACTGTATTAAAATATTATTACAAATTAGGGAGGACGATCCTTAACTGATATTAAAATAGCAAATTACTAGTTTTTATTTAATGCCTTATTTGGGAATAATGATGGAAACAGGAGAACAGGGGTTGCCAGTAACATCCAATGAAATCCTCGCATGTTGGCACATGAAGCGTCATCAGACAATCCAGTTGCTATTGGAAGCCAAAGATCAGTAAAGTCAAGATAGTTCACTCTCATTCACCAACCTATGAAAACCAATGTCTGTTAGACACTGAATTATATAATGTCACAGAGATATAAGAGCCTACAAAGTGAATAAGAAGGAATGATTATTTAGAACTGTATCTGGCTGATACATAAATGAAAGAATAATATGGGGAAAATCCTCGTAATATATAACATGCTCAATATAAGACACAACCACATTTTGCATGTGTAGCTGTCACAACACTATCAATAACTTGATATGTTAAGATATATTTTCTATTCTTCTGTACTGTTTTTTTTGTATGTATTTCATTATTTGTATTGGATTGTTTTCCACTGTTTGCACTGTTAGGTTTTTCTGCACATTTTGTGTACTTCTTGTTGTTGTTTAACTTTTGTTGTATTTTTAAAATTATGTTAGTTTAGATCCTTCTTCCTTTTTTTAGTTATTTTTTCTTCTTCTCTGGGTTTGATGGGAGGTCCTTTGTATAAGCCTGTGGCTTCTTGACCTCTCCTGACACATTTCTTGTTTGTTTTTCATTGACTGGATTTTGTGCAGTTCTATATATGTGCAAATAAAAAAAATTAAAATAAAATAAATACATTAGAATGATTTTCTGTCATAGTGTCACTGATTCATCCCATCATCCAGCTAGAGACAGTGTGATATAGCCTTATAACATTGCTGTGATGATGTAGTCTGTCTTTTCAGTCACCATATAACAATCCTGCAGGTTATTCCCATGCAGAAGTCCTGTAAGTGGATGAGGGTGCTACAGATATACACCCTTGAACCAATAAACAAAAGGGAATATTTTTTTCCCTGTCTATCTAGTTCCAATGCAGTATTGCAAATGCAATTTGTACAAGCCTTTTTCATTGACTGGATTTTGTGCAGTTTTATATATGTGCAAATAAATAAAAAAATAATAATAATAACTTGCAGAGACCCTACATATTGCTGCATTCCGCATATATTGTATTTTCCTGGAGAAAATAGAGGTAATGTCACCAATTTGAGACTGTGCCCTCCCTATTTATAGCGAAACCGGAAGTGTGAAGGGGTGATTCCTCTCACTCCCACTAGCTCCTTCTCGCGCTACTGTAACAACAGCAGCATCAAGACAAGACATAACCTAAAGATGGAAGAATTTGAAGGTGGGATAAATTGCTGTATATATATTTATTTTTAGCTTCTTTTCGTGGCAAAGTCGAGCTCACAACCTCCCCTCTGCAATTGGCGGATTCATTTCTGCTTTAGCTTTACCAGTTTTTTGTCAGCGACCTCTTTGTTTTGTGTGTTGGGATTTAACGTTAGCCCCAAGTATTGCTAGGTAACGGCAGGGCCAAGTATTGCTAGGTAACGGCAGGGCCAAGTATTGCTAGGTAACGGCAGGGCCAAAGATGAAGCTAGTGTTAGCTACAGACTGTACACTGAATGGGTGTGATCCCTCCATTAAGCCATAGGAAGCTATCCAGTCTTAGCATGCTGCTAACTAATAAACCATGGCATGAATTAAAGCATAGTATATAAAACAGTTTATGTGAGCAAAAGCAGCCTATGAGCTGTGTCAACAAACCCAATGTTTATCTCCACCTGATCATTCTATCAGTAAAGACAATGTTGGCCAGCAGCCATAGTCCATTTCTGTTATCTATGTGATTAAAACATTCCTCACTATAATAATCACAATTGCATCTCTTATTCTTGCAGATGGTGAAGCTCCTCCTGTTGGGGAACTGACTCAATGCAACACCTGTAAAAGATGTTTCTTCCCTAAAGTCCTGGTAAAAAAAGAAGCACTCCATTGTCATGTTTAAACATCCCCTTAAAGCTGCAGTGGGTAGAATTGGATCATGTGCCTCTGGTGTCCTCTAGTGCTCTTATAATGGCATCTGCAAGATTTCACAGACCGGAGGAAAACAACCAATCAGAGCCCGAGCTGGAGCCTTGCCGTCTCTGAGCAGCTGTCAATCACTGGTGAACTCTAATCAAACCGGTCAAACTAGGCAGCGCTGATCAAATATGAATCATTATGTTACTGTAATGCCTATTTCTCACTTTAAATGTTTTCAGAAACATCTTGTAGTGTACTATAAGTGATGGCGAGCTGAAGCTTCATGAAGCATTGAAGCTTTCCAGCAAATTGGTTCGGCAAAGGGTTAATTTCTCGAGGCTTCATGTGCACACGAAACCACTTGGTGGCCAAGGAGTGTAAAACAGGCAGATATGATCTTAACCATGTGATCTGTGATATACTGTATTTTGTGCCAGTAAAGGCTGTTGGGAATGATTATAAACAATGAAAAAAAATATATATTACCATGTAATCCATTTATATCTATATAATATATAATATAATGTTTATTTTCTAGTAAGTATATCATGAGTATATAACATACATGTATAATAAACTGTAATTGTTTTATGAGTAATACATCTTATGTGTGTCAACCAATCCTTTGGTCAGTAATTGTATTGTAGTGTTGTGTAATATAATATAATAATGGCAGGAGGGGTAATATTAGTGTTCTGTGTCACTTCTGGAAAGTGGCATTGGTTTAGCCAGTGAAGATCTGAACCACTTCCTGAACCAGTCACGTGGTATGGCTGGACAGCGAGGCTTCGGACGTCATCGATTACGTAACTGGTACAAAACTTCCTGGATTACTCAACACACGCTCCGATGCCTCGGCACAGCACGTAACATCACTACTAAACAGTACACTACAAGATGTTTCTGAAAACATTTGAGGCCAGAAATAGGCATTACAATAACAGAATATTGATTCATATTTGATCAGCGCTGCCTAGTTTGACCGTTCGATCAGAGTTTGCGAGTGATTGACAGCTGTCTCCGTTGAATCATCACAGCCAATAAGAACGCTCTCTCTCTGAAATGACCTGTGATTGGCCAAAGTCTCCCGTCAGATTTTTTAAAGCCTGAAAACAGAGCCATGAGGAGGTGCAGAAGTGTAGTTTTCTCTCAGAACACTTGAATTACAATATGCTGAAAGGTTATTATGAAATTTTCTGCCCAATGATGCCAAAAACATTCTGCCTACTGCAGGTTTAATAGAGATATAAAGTGTTATTCTGACATAATCCGAAGCACAGTGCAGTGTTGTGAGAGAAGGCACATTTTAATGTTTCATGTTCATCTAAAACTTGAGACTTTGTCAATATATTTTGCTAAAAAGATGAATTTATTGTGTGTTAAGACAATATTTCTACTATTATTTTCAGCTGAAAGGATATCAGCTGTTTGGATGTGTTATTGGCAACAATCCAAATAGCCAGCAGGACCCTTTGAAGAGCTCTTTATAAGGAGGTTTTAACAATGTATTAAAGTTTTTCGTTAAAGCACACCTGTACAATTTTAGACTACATGATTTAAAAACCCTGACTAATGACCTGCTGTAGTGCTAAAATGTGTTGTCAAATTTAAATCTAGGAGGGCAGATTGTAGCTAGTGGTTGGTTGCTATGTAATGGAATTTGTTACCAAGGGATCAAACTGAAAAACAAATGCTGGGTTTGTACACTTGAAGCTATTTCAAAGGGGACCACTTTTAACAGCGAGATTTACTATTCACTATTGAGATGACTTATAACACTTATTTACATAATTGACTTATTGTTGTGTAAAGCATTTTGTACACGTGATTGTCTATGTAGTAGTTGTACACATAGATAAAAACGATTATGATGCAACATTTTTATTACCACCACTGTATTTGCTGTCATCATAACTGATTGTATTATTATGTTAACATGACTAGAACATAATGCAGAGATGGGTTTTATCACGTCAAAGCTACAATGATTTCCAATATGTTCCAATAACATATTGTTTCCCAGTAGTGCCAGTGCACACAATTGTGCACTTATACCAGCACTCATCCTCATTCGTTGACAAATGGCTACAATAATGCATTATGTTGGCATGTCTGTATTTGTGTAGGGATGTGTGGTACATTAGGAGGTTTGAAAAAAAACATTCAATAGATGACTGGTGATGTAATTTGTAACTAGATTTTATTTGAAAGATGTTTCCAAAAACAGTAGAAGCCTATTAAGTTAGTGTATTTTTGTGTATTGTGTATTTGTTTCCCCTCCCTACAGGAGAAGCATGCTAAAATCTGCCAAAAGTCAGCAGCCAAAAGGAGGAGGGTTTTTGACTCCAGTCGACAGAGAGCTGAGGGTACAGACCTCCCCACACTCAAACCCCTCAAACCAAAGGTAAGACTGCACCTTCGGAGGGGGGATGGAAATCCAACTCTAAAATTCCCAAGAGGAGTTCAGTTTGATTATTAATTGGAAGAACAAAACTACTCAAAGTTGTAGGTCTCAGTGTGGAAACTCTGTCCCAAAAATCACTGTAGGAACAGTTTAATGACAATAGTGTTTTGAATATGTGAATATCAGCCTAAATAAATGTAGGCACTTTCAATTGTATTTCAGTCACAAAGTTCAGCTTCAGCTGCAAAAGTAAGTTGATTTGTATTTTTTTATCTGTCCTTTCTTTCTGCGTATGTGAGTTTTTCACTCACTGTTTCTGGTTTTAGTAGTAGTTTATGAATTTGTGGTATTTTCCTTACCTTCCGCAATCTACAGATGACAATATTCAAATGTAGCCCATTATATTTTCATTTACTTTAACCATTAATTTGACAGTCTTAACTCTATCCTCTCAAGCTGCACTTATTCTTTTGAACCTGTCGTAGACTTATTCTCTTTCTCTTTGACAACTACAGCTTTGTTTACGGCAGTACCTTCATAGAGGTTGTCATGAAGTCTCAAGACTTGCTAATCCTTTTGTGCCCAGTTCGATATATATATATTCTCTCTGTTGTATTTGGCTTCAACTAAATGCTGAACACTCACTCTTTCCTCGAACTGGAATAACAGTATTCTCAGTTTTCTGGTATGAACAAGATAAACCTCTAGTCCGTATGCGATTCTCTCCGAATCACATCATTGGCAAATTGAAGTCCTTAATTAGGAGCCAAAAATGATAAAAATGTTGGTTGAGTTGTCAGAATATATAATTATATAGAAATATATCACATAGTCAAGGTTTTGGGGAATATACTGTAAATGATACATGGTTAGAGGGAATAAAGGAGCTTCAGTTCTTTCAAAATCATCTGCGTTTGTCGGACAAACACGCTTAATGAACTTGAAGACTAACTGTATAGGAGGAAGTAGGAAGTCAGCGGGGCTATCATGTTGCCACAGAAACAGGTCAAAGAAAGAGAACGCTCAGTGAACTACTTCTGTCGGAAATCATCAGCTTTAGATAAGACTCAGACTGCCACTATGGAAAGAAAGGGCTTTTTTACATGTCAAGGCTGAATAGAAAGGAAGATCATTTGAGAACATGCATCCTGGTGGCTCAGTAACATTTTCTTACTTTTAGATTGTTTAAAGGGGACCTATTATGCCTTTGTGCTTTTCCCCTTTCCTTTAGTGTGTTTTATAGTGTTTTTGTGCATGTAAAAGGTCTGCAAAGTTACAAAGTCCAGGCCAAAGGGTTACTCTCCCCCACAGAAACATTGCTCCTGAACTGACTGAAACACCTTGCTTTTCTTCTGTAACGTGGTGATGTCACCAAGTAACACATTTGCATAATGGCTAGTTTGGCACATCCTCAAACAAAGCTAGTTATAGCGGAGCTGGAGCGGAGTCCGACGGGTTTGGTTTGGTTGACCAATTACAACAGTGGGCCAGCTGACCAATAGGAGCAGACTTGGCTTTTCGGAAGGGGGGCGGGGGTCTGCAAATTTACAAAGCGCATAATCCATGCAAAAGGGAGTTAATCTCACCCACAGAAACACTGCTCCTGAAATGCCTAAAATGCCTTGCTTGAAGTCCCGCCTTTTCTTCCGTAACATGGTGATGTCACACCATGACAAACATTTGCCTAGTGGCCAGTTTGGCACGGAGCGTTTCAGACAGAGGGGGAAAAGAGGTGCTGCACAACAGCCGGTATGAGAGAAGTAAAGCGTTTTTTGAACATTAAAGCATGTAAACATATTCTAGTAGTTACCCAAAATACAAGTATGCACCTGATAATAAGCATAATAGGTCCTCTTTAAAGTAGAAAGTAACGAGAGACACTAATGGTGACCTTATTTTCAAAACATTCAGTTTTCAGTCAGTGCATACATAATGAGGAAACATTCAGTTCAAGTGATGACAGCACATCTGAATGGCAGTGATGGCGTTCACCATGACAGCAGCAATAGCTGTCTGGGGTTGTGGTAAACAAACAAAAAAACAGGCTGGTGTAACAATGCATCTCATCTGTGTTTCCTCCTGCCAGCCGGAACCCCCTAAGAAGCAATCCAACTGGCGCAAGAAACATGAGGATTTCATCGCTACCATCCGGGCTGCCAAGAACATCACTCAGGTCTTGAAGGAAGGGGGACCACTACCCCCACCACCTCCTCCTACTTATGACCCAGGTAACACGTCGCTCTCTGGAGAGTGGGATTAAATTAAGCAAGAAACAGAAGAATGACTTTTTACTGTTACTGGTTACTGTTAAGAAACTCTTTTATAATTGTGAACACAAATTATAAATATGGGCTGGAAATGCCTCAGAATGTGGAATCCCAAGTGAAAATATGACTTATTGGGTTTACAGTTGCAAGAGTAAAAACAAAAAAACTAGGGCTGTCAAAGTTAACGTAATAATAACGCAATGTGCGATTTTTAGGTTGTAGCAGGCTCAGTTTTAAAGCCAGAGTGAAGATACTGGTATCATATGAAACTAGAAACCCTAAGGAATCCATTGGTACCATGTCATACTTACGTGTCGCGAAGGAGGCTAAATAACGCTCCAAATTTACGCTAAATTTTGGCAAGGAAATACTGGCATGACCATTTTCAAAGGGGTCCCTTGACCTCTGACCTCTAGATATGTGCATGAAAATGGGTTCTATGGGTACCCACGAGTCTCCCCTTTACAGACATGTCCACTTTATGATAATCACATGCAGTTTTGGGCAAGTCATAGTCAAGTCAGCACACTGACACACTGACAGCCGTTGTTGCCTGTCGGGTTTGAGTTTGCCATGTTATGATTTGAGCATATTTTTTTTATGCTAAATGCAGTACCTGTGAGGGTTTCTGGACAATATTTGTCATTGTTTTGTGTTGTTAATTGTTTGCCAATAATAAATATATACATATGTTTGCATAAAGCAGCATATTTGCCCACTCTCATGTTGATAAGAGTATTAAATACTTGACAAATCTCCCTTTAAGGTACATTTTGAACAGATAAAAAAACGTGTGATTAATTTGCGATTAATCATGGACAATCATGCAATTAATCGGAATTAAATATTTTAATCGATTGACAGCCCTAAAAAAACAACAAGTACAAGGCAAATCATCATCATGTAGCACTACTTACAATTGTCTCTATATCCTGGATTTATGTCACTGTAGCGGTTTTACAGTAGATGCAATCACAGGTATATTTTCTCCCCACTTGTTTTGTCTTCAGACTATGTCCAGTGCCCTTTCTGTCAGCGGAGGTTCAACGAGAGTGCAGCTGACAGACACATCAAGTTCTGCCAGGAGAAGTCCGCCCGTATGCCCAAGGGCAAGTTAGGAGAAGTCAAGAAGCCCGCTGCCCGCACACCGGTACACACACACACACACACATGCACACAGTGCACCACTGATTGTATATTGTGCACACGAACAGACAATTTGTGCATTTGTTGGGAAATATTACTTTACTTGAGTTGACGACTTATAACTTTCTTCTCATAATGAAAACAGCTGTGTTTACCCACAGTATTCATAATGATTAGAGTGTAGTGGAGATAGCTACGCAGCCACTCTCGCCCAAATACTTGGCTCAGCCAAATCTCAATCTTATGTTATTGCCAAATTCTTTATAATTTAAGAAGTGTTGTTTGTGAATTCATAATAATTCCTTGTCCGTTATTCCCATGGTGAGACGCCCACTTTGCAGCAGGCGTAGAATTACCAGTCACTTAGCAACAGCTATCGGCACATGACTGGGAGTTCATTTGGAACCCAATAAAAACAGCCAAACCTTTTTTTTTTCCCAATCATAATGAGGGGCCATTGATCATTATGTCACGTAGGTTTCCCAGTGTGCTATGGATCTGTGCAGCTCTGCCAGTTTTTTTCCACTGTCTCAGATTTTGTTTCTTTTCAGTTTCAGATTTTCTTTTCAGTTTAAAACATGTTAATATACCAGTTTGTAAAGCCAAACCATTGTACATATTTGCATATTTGATAACCGACGTGCACACACATGTACAACTACCAAGCATACATGCACTGTATGGTACATTATGGTCTGCCCTTGGTCATGGTCTTGGCTATGTTGATGCTTTGCATCCCATGACCTCCATGGTTAATGTTTTGTATTATGTACTTATTTTCCACTCTCTCTCTCTCTCTCTCTTAGGTCAAGCCTCCTGCCTCCGTAAAGAAGGTCAACTCTCCTGTCGTGTCAACCATCCCTTCAGCCTCCTCTCGTTTACCCCAGAGATCAGGCCTCGGACAGCCCACCGGTATGAGCGCAGCTTTTGTTGAATTGTGCATCACAGGGTGTTGTGTTCACACCTGACAGTTCTGTATATTTGTGACCTGCTTTTTTAAAAGAAATGACGCAGGTTTCTCTCTTTCGCTCCAGGGATCCCTTCTAGTAAGGTCTCTTCTGCAGGTCCAGTACGAACTAATCCATCCGGCCTTACAAGCCCTCCTTCAGGGTCAGTGCACACACACACACACACACAAACATACCACACACCGCACTGAAAGATAGCCACACAGAGAAGTCAAAGGCATTGTTCTTCACTTGTTTAGAATATGTCGATGGCTATGGGGTACGTTTACCTTTTACTACGAAGAGTGGATTATCTATTTGAGTTTGAAGCACTTTGCTGCATATGCATGTTATTCAGAAAAAAGTTTCTTTGAGCTAGCTCAATAACGATTTAATAATTACATTTCAAAGTAATACTAATACCATAAATTATAAGAAAAAATAACATCAATGTAGTAGTAGTTGACAAGTGTGTTGATATGAATATGTTATTCACTCTATAATTTGACTTGACGTAATAGCGTCAGTCATCATGAGTCAACTCAAATGTGAGTTTTGAACTTCGGCCTTTCTTTACAATCCCGAGTGCTTTGCGTTTTACACATCCTTGTCTTTTTCTTCTCTTATGTTTTTCCTCTCAGTGTGGGAAGTAAGCCCCGAGCAGTGGGCTCTGGCTATGGCTCTGTGAGGAACCCTCAGTCTGGAATAGCGCTGAACAAGAAGAAAGCAGACACCTACATATCTAGGTGAGCCAGTTTCACGGACAGGTTTGCACTGTGAGAATGAATGAAAAAAGAAAAAAGAAAAACCACCATACAGTCTTGCTAAACTATCCTGACCTCTTGTGGTTTGGTGGTGTATTGCATACAGCTGGAGAGTCCATTCTGCTCCCATTCAGTAGTGTGTGTTTCTATAACAGGTTACTGAATGGTGCCTTATGTGTGTATGTATTCTAGCAGAACGGTTTAAACAAAAGTAACTGTGTACAGCTTGTATAATTATGATGTAACTTAAAATGCAAGCCAGGTTTTGTTTACTTAGGTGATCGTAATGCTGACACTGTCATCTTAATAAAATCAAGCTAAAATATGTGATTGTTATATTATTTTGTCGCTTTTCTCTTTTCGATATTAATTTAAATTTTGATTTGTTTGTCGTCTTGTAGATTTTGTTCTGTCCTTTATCATTTACTGGTTATGTGTTGTTTGTCAATGTGTTTGGTTTTAAAAGTAAAATAAAATATTCAAAACAAATAAAAATGTAATGCACTTAGTTTTCTAACCTTGCTGTCTCTTGTTGAATTTCTCAGGAATGATGTCGACGGCGATGACGGGGTTGGCAACGGCGGGATGAAGAGCAAGTTCTGTCATGACTGTGGGACCAAGTACCCCGTCGAAGCCGCCAAATTCTGCTGCGAGTGCGGTGTCAGGAGGATGTGTATCTGATGGAGGTTAGAGGAAGGAGAAACTAGAAGTACTGTATGGGGGATGCACCGGGGAATCAAACTAGCATCAGAGGGTTTCACCAAAGCTAATCCGTCTGCATTTTCATGCTGGTGGGTCTAATTTCACGGCAGTAAAGTGGTGTAACCGTCGGCAGGTAACCCTATGGTGCCGTGTTTCTCTTCTAGTTGCTGTTTAGTCTTCTTGGGATTTGCTGGTCCTTTCACCTATTATCACATTCTTCAATGCTTCCTGTTGAATAGTATACGATTTTCTGATTAGCACACATTCTGCCCATTTTCATTATACAAATATAATAATCATAGTCTACAACAAATTAAGCATTTAGTCACTTATTACTCTGACTGGCGGCTGATGGATTTCAGTGGAAACCTGCTCTGGTATAAAGTTATGTTACACTGTGTTAAGGTTCATGATATCAGTAGTTGATACGGCTGACACGTGAACAACCCACGTCGCAGCTCTTTAACCTCTTTACTGCTGTTACTGTCGCAGCTGTTTGCACCAGCCCACACACAGGAACAGTATTGCCGTGAAACTAGAGGCCATATAGATTAAGAATTTGGAATAAGAGAAAAAAAATCCAGTTAAAACAAATTCTGTTCATGAGACTCTAAAGTCTGTATTATTACAAAAATATAATTTTATTGTTGCTGGACAATAATTGAGAGTTTAGCACCCTATAGAGCGGAGTCAATATCAGCAATTTGAAGCTATTGGTGCATCCTTAGAAGAGAGTAGATAAAAAGCGAAGAGGTGGGTTGTAAAATATGAATAAGGAGGTGAAGGACAAGTGTTGGGTGACTCATCAAAAGGTGGGTGTGATCGCCCCTATATCTCAATCCCCAGTCAACCGTGATCTGAAATGCATTCCTTAATCCCGTTTGCCCCCGCTTCCTCGCAAACCGTTCCTATTGAAGTGCAATATGATTGACTACTGAAGAAAACAATGTGGTTTTCTAAAGGAAGTGTGTTGTAATTTTGGAAAAGACAGGGGACCAGTCCAAAAACCCCCCGAAAAAGTTCCCTTTAAGGTCACTTTACAGGCAAAGTTTGTTTCCAGCTATCGCAATGTTACCGTCCTACGCCTGATGTTTCTAGACACATGTAGCATTTTACTCACACCCCTTTTATCCCAACTGATTTTATACAATGTAATTATTTATTTTCTTATTCCCTTTGCTTTTACTGAATGAACAATGACTGCATCTCTTTTGTTAAGAATTAAAAATGTTTTTTCTTTGGATTTGTTAATGCACCTGGATGTGTTGCAGTTTCCTTGACGGTGTTTCTATCGAGTCAGTATTCAATGCATTAAGATATTTAGAGTACAGTAACACCGCAGTCATTTGAAATGCTCTGTAAGGGTATGGTTGATCCCGCTGCTTCATATAACAGACACTATTTATGACCCTGCATTTACAAGTGGGACACTAAAAGAGGGAACGGCCTCTACTTGAGGAGCATTATTAACGTTCATTAAACGTCCCACGCTTTTAACAGTGTACCATAATACGGCAACTATATTTAATGTTTGAACAGACTGGACAGGTGTATTTCCCTGAACTGATACGACAGTTATTAGCCCGGATACGGTTGTGCACTTGATGGCATGTATATCCACCATCAATAAATTTCTATGAGGACAACTGTGATGGAGTTGTGAGCGTGTCTGTCGAAGAAAGAAAGTAGAAAGCATTACTGTAGGTCATTTATAAGCCTTTACTTTTAGATATAAATATATTTGCAATATGTGAAAGGGGTCATATACAGTATTAGTTGCTACATTTTTACAAACAGAATAGATACATGATACTGCATTATGTACGGTCCCTGACAGGAAAAGGAAATAGCTGCTGGGGCAAAGGTTATGCGGATGTTTTTTTTAGCATTTCAAATAAAATGGCTTGTCCATGTCAAACAACACATTTGGCAGTTGAGCATTTTGGCTCCCCAAGCTACAGTACAGTCCTGATAGCACTTCTTTTTATTATTATTATTAGGCAGGCACAATAAATCAAAGCACCAACTGAAAGTGTTTTGGCGTGTCCCAGAACAGAGTCAAGTGTGTGTGAGTCAAACTCAGCCATCCGTGGCGGAATGTGCTTTTAAAATATCAATCACGCTCACTGATTAATCAACTCAATGTCATTTTAAGGACATGCCGTACAGCCTATAACAACTCCCCAGACAAGAAAAATAAACAACGAGCTTTAGATCAGGAGATAACAAAGATATGCCAGAGCTAGTCCTTCTAATCCAAAGTGAAAGTAAAACTGTATTACAGTTTTATTATACAGTATTATTAAGGTGTATTAGAGCACCTCAATATTTCCTGCTCATGCTTGAGCTGTCACTGCTAAGTGCAGGTAAATGTCATAGCATATTCTTTACAAACTAATTGCTTTGAATCCTTTTAGCTGCATGTTTGTAGCTTTAAATCTTATAGTTCAGCGTCTTTTTGTGGAGTCAGCAAGACATTTTTTTGTGAATTCTGCATGGGTGATACATGCAGGACACAGATTGGTCCCACTGTGTTGGACGGACTTGGGGCATCCTTTTTCCATTTGGCTTAATAGCTTGTGTCTGTGTAGTTCGGC
Organism: Sebastes fasciatus; assembly: GCF_043250625.1. Lineage (NCBI taxonomy): Eukaryota > Metazoa > Chordata > Actinopteri > Perciformes > Sebastidae > Sebastes > Sebastes fasciatus. Next base: position 16,222,525 of record NC_133815.1, on the reverse strand, counting down.
AACTTGATCTGAAGAGTCAGTAGTCATGCAACATCCAAAACAGTTGCAACAAGAGAGATATGCTGGTGCTTGACAGGATAGCTTAAATGAAGTGGAAGCTTCCTCTTGCATAAGAACTGGCGTGGAAGATGTGCAAGTTTTTTTTTTGCTTCACAGTGAGCTTCAGTTTGGTCTCAGGTGTCCGTCAGTAGACTAAGCAGGTATAGAGTTCAGCATTTCGTAGCATCTCTTCATGGCGGACAGGAACGCCTTGGCACTGCAAAGTCTTCTCCTGACGGGTTTCGTCCGTTTTGTTCTTTTGTCCTAGTCAATAGAAGTCATAACACAAACACAATTAGTGTTAAGTCCATTTAATGAGTTGAGTTCAATCCTACGATCTCACATCAGTTAGGTATAATGCTCTATCACTGCAATACACACATTATTAATGCATATTGTGAATATAAAGTGAAACAAGGCTCACTCCACAGTCTGTCTAGGACAAATCAAAGTCTGACCACTGACGACCAGGACTGGAATCACAGAATCACATCTGCTTCTACCGTATATGGGGTTTGATCAAAGTACAGTATGTTTGTTGAAATGCAAGGGGCAGCCTTGCAAAAAAGTTCAAAACTTACTATGTTGCAGTGTGAGCCAGTATTTGAAACCTGTACTGGTCTGTTGAAGCCTGAGGCTCTAAAGAAGCTGTGGTTGGCTCCGCTGTATGACTCAGATTTCAACTATGAGTCTGAATCATCAAATTTGATTCTGATCCGAGACAACTAAACAGAACTGATCCAGGGGTAAAGAGGTTGCAGTTTACTGTGGAATTTTGGTTAAATATGAATTCAATTCCAACCCGTTTTAGGCATCTTACTGAGCAAACGAAACAAAATTGGAAACATCAAGCACCCTGAAAGAACCCAAATGTTCTTTTCTAGTCATTCATTTCGGCGCACAAAGAAGCATGATGTGACCTCACCTTCTGCTTGCTCATTTTCTGCTGTAGCTTGTCCCTGCCTGGCCACAAGTGTACAAATAGGTTCATGTTTGAATACACTCACGCAGCCAATAGGCTATATAACCTCTCACTGAGTCAACCACTATGTAGCAAAAAGAAACACCACAGCAAACATTCCACTGTCCTTATCAGTTAATATCCTTATTTGCCCCAACATCTCACACAGAGTAACAGAAAGAATCAGTTTCTTGAGTTGGTCCCCTTCCAAAGTGTCATTACAAAAAAAAACAACTACATTTATTAAGAACATTTCCATTTTTATGATTTTAACAAATGAATGTGCCCAGACTTACCGGATTATCAGGACAATCTAACGAGAATAGGACATTCTTTACCAGCAGTGGTACTTTCCCGGTAAGGTTTAAATTCTCCATTTTGTGGGTTAGGTTGCACAAGGTTCTCACAAAATCCTGCAGAATAGAGGCATAAGAGTTAACATTTGAGTCATACAGTGTACACCCACAGTGACCACAAAAACTGACCCTCGTTCAGTAGCCCAGTCAACCACCTTTGGCCTGGATAACAACTGCAATGTGCAATACGACAGCTGACTGTGCAGAAAAGGGTGCTTTCCGCAGCTGGCCAAATGATGGAAGGGTGCTCCTTGCTACTCTAGCGGTGTTCCTTTCAGCAAATCTCTATCACAATGTGTTGAATGAAAGTTGTTGTGGACATAGAGTTGCTGTTACATATAGCTGATACCAAATGAAAAGCAGGGGCAGGTTTTTATGGTCACTTAGTGTACATTTTTTATCATATTTTAAGCATTACTAAATTATATACCAAGCAAATCACTAAATCAATTCTGATACTGACAGAATACTTATTACTCACCCCGTCTGGCGTGCAGTTCTTTACGTTTGGTTGTTTTCGACGAGTACAGGATTCGTTCAGGTTTTGCAGCGAGATTGTCGTATTTTCATTCTTGAATGGATGAAAGCATTACAGAGTAAATATAAGTACTATCAATGAAGATTTTATAGAAGGGGGCAGCTAGTTTCAAGTCTAAGCTTTTGTTAATTTTGTATAGGAAATGTTGGATTGTTCTTAGGTTATTTTGAAGTCTTTATATCAAAATTGTGATATATTTACAATTTAAGCTTAAAAGGGACTATTTGTAACTTTCAGAAATGCTTCTTAACAGCGACACCTGTGGCCGTGAAATCAACGAAAGTCAGCGTCGGGCTCGCGCTTGCTCGCTCTAAATATACCTGAACGAGCATCGCTCAAAACAGTGAGGCGACACACGTCAGCTAAAACCACAATATCACTCTATATTTCAGTTGCTTGGCAGTAATGTTAGCTGACCAGACAAAGGTCTCTCCATCCTAGTGTTGGCTTTTCCTGCCTAAGTGCAGGCTGATGCAGCGGGGCTCTGCAGCGTGTCTCCCTGCTCTCTCCGCCCGCAGCCGGAGAGAGCAGAGGAGACACCGGCACCCGGTCGGTAACGAGAAGCCTACGTAAATCTCTGTAGAGCTCCGTCACTTCACAAGACACGGAAAACCTCTGTTGGTCTGGAGGAGCTGCAGCAGTTATTTCTGCACAAACGTCCCCTGTGCATTCACTAGATATTCTCAGAGCTAAACTAACTCTTCTGCAGTGTGTAGTGAGTGCGCGTTCACGTCTAGAGGTGGAGCGAGCTGAGCTGTCTGAGTGAAGGCGAGCAGGCAGAGGAGGAGGGTACAGCGGCTACACGCGAACGCGCATATGGGAGCGCGCATGTGTGACGACCCGCTACATTTATGCGCGTACAAAGTTACAAATAGTCCTTTTAACCCTCATGCTACCGACTGGAGTGCCCGCAGACCCCAGAGGTACAGTATATTGTTTGTCATATCTCACAGGTGCTTTTTTCTATCATTCCAATTTTTCAGAACTTTGACAATCAATTTGTTCCTAATGACATCATAGCAATGTTTTCTGTTTTAATTAGTGCTTTTGAAAAAAAAAAATACCAATGTATTAGGTACCTAGGGGACCTCATGTGCTCTATTTTTGATTTACACAATATGGTAAATGGACTTGCATTTATATAGCGCTTTTCTAGTCTTCCGACCACTCAAAGCACTTGCAAATTAACTAACTTTCCTAAAATAATAATGCTTTTTTTTTCTTCAGATGACATTAATTACATAACTAATAATGTTCTGAGAAGAAATAAGTTCACACTTTGCTATGATTTTTACAGTAGTTTATTATTGGGGTCTCCAGGGACCCCGGCCAGTAGTCTTTGTATGTTAAAAAGGTTGGTAGCATAAGGGTTAAACATGCATGTTGCACCCAGTGTGAAGGGTTCCCCTCCTTACAGCAAACACTAGTTTCAAAGTCATTATATACAAAGAAAACCTGCATGGCTGACAATTTACCCAAAACAGATGCTGTAAAATATTCCCATCAAGACCTCCAAGCAGGTTTAAACACAAAAGCAATAATTACACTTGTCAAATGTAACAATGACACTGACAGGAAGTATAATCTGTCATCAGTGGGCTTTCTGACAAATTAATTAAAGAGGAAATTGTCATCTTTCACCTAAGTGTGCCGAAACATGTTCAAACCAGCTTCAATCCTTGTCTTGCTTTAGTTTCCTCGTATGCCCGGCTGCACCTTTCATAACTAAAACATTTAATAATATAAAAAAAAATAAAGGAAGAGGGAAAAGTTCAGTCTGACTGTACAGTGAATGTACAAAAAAAATTGTTAACATCTAATACCTAATATTAGGTTGCAGCTGCTTTTGCGCGATCCACATCTCCAGTGCTGTTCTAACTTGTCTGCTTCTCTCTACAGTATTTCCATCTCATCCTTAGTGATTGGATTTCATAAGAGGAATCATTGAAGGATTGTGGATGTGACCTGGGTCCAACTTATCATGAAAAAAAAGTCCATCACATATCTATTCTGTGCTCAAAGACTGCGATGCATCCGTTCTACATGAGATGGGATTGATCCCCTTGAGCCGTCATTTCCTGGCTGTAATGTTTGTTTCTTTCTGGATGACAATACACGTCTATTGCCTTTGTATGCAGCATGGTAAAATAAATAAAATCTGTGTCTTACTTACTGCGTTGTCTAGATGAGTTTGCATGAAAAGCCAGTGGTGACTGGGAGGCCTTTTGCTGCCACCAGACAGAGATAGAGGTAGAAGCAGAAGAGCAAGGAGACTGATGCAAAGAAGAGGCTGAGAGTTTATGGTCAGGGATACAGGGAGAGAGGGAAACAGTGAGGTCAGTTAGATCATTCAAAACATGTTTGCATGTAATATAGTTTAACATTTTTCATATAAGGAACCCAAATAACACGTGGCCCCAAATATCCATTCATTTTAGCACAGCTTTGTTCCCGAGCCTCACATGGCTGCATGATGAAAGCAGTCTAAATCTCTCAAAAATGTTGAGACGGTTCTTTTTTTTTTTTCCAATATTGGCCTGTATAACAGCTTACAGGAAATTGCAATTTATTTATGAAAGCAGTCTAAATCTCTCAAATGTTGAGACGGTTCTTTTTTTTTTTCCAATATTGGCCTGTATAACAGCTTACAGGAAATTGCAATTTACATTCAGTAACCTGTTACTGAATGTAAGGTATACAAAGGGTGAATTCAGGTATATTCGGGACATCAGGTAAAATGGGACAGCATAAGAAAACAGCGTTGTACTTCTGTCCTGAAAAGTGGAAGTCAAAGCAATTAGTGCAGAGACCTGGCTGTGGAAGCCTATGACCGAAGTCACATGACATATTTCTTGTGACATCACTTGGGGGTGTGTGCAATCAGGAAGTTGACCCAAAGCAAGATGTAGGAGAAATGACACATGCTTCAGCTTGATTTTAATCAATGATGCTCTAACAAAGATGACGCATTACAAGCTCTGCCAATGGTTTGGAATGGTATACACTTCCTGTCTCCTAAGTGGGCGTGGTCATGGCATGTTTACCCCCCTCCCATCAGATCTCGCGAGAGTGTGTTGCTGAGACAGAGACAGGCCTCGAACAAAGTTAATTTTCTTCTGATGTTAGTGTCTGAAAAATGCCATTTTAGTGTCAGAATGTTATTGATTTGTAAATTATGTTTAGATTTTTTTTTTTTTTTTAAATTAAGACATTTTCATGCTGTCCCAATTTACCAAACCACGTTTGGTAAATTGGGACAGCATGTTTCAGGTAATGTGGGACAATGTTAAAAGTTTAATATGAAGTTTAGCACTATGTATTCGTAAAGCCTAACCTGATAAAAAATATATGTCAACACAGAACCACAGAGATGTAGCCTATACAGCCAACTTTTAAGTAGACAGAGTAAGAGTTTTTAATGATTTATGAACTGACTTCAAATTGCTAGTGTGCTAAACTAATTTAAGCTGATCGCCCCAAATTGTGTGTAATAGTATGCCTTATAATTTGATCACATTAAATATAATAATAAATGACAATGTCGAACAATAAAGCTTAGACCAAATGTTGATCAGTTATGTGCAAGTTGGTGAGGAACTCTCATGACCTTGTCGAGGAATTTAGTCTATGAAGCAGCAATGTTGGTGCCTGCTGATGCAGGTGTGGCCTTGGGTGCAAGGAAGATGGGCTAATAGGCTAATACATACTATTAAGCATCCTCAGACATATATTTAAGTTATGGAAAATCAATTTAAAATATTCTTCGAAAATGGCATTAGGGTTGAAAGCATAAGGGCCCACACAAATGAAACATGTGTCACCCAAATTATTAAACAATGCTGTCCCACTTTACCACACACACCTCCCTGTAAAATAGTTTTGTGGTATGATACAATACAACTGTATTGTCAGTTTGCACTGAAATTCATTTTGCATCCATAGGGAGCTCAGTTTGAGAAAAAGTACACATACAATAGACATACTGTTACCATAGACAGACAGACAAGTAAGTTATTATTCTAGTTATTATTATTCATACATAACCCATTACAAAATTACCATCTGTCCTCTGGATTTACATGTCTTTAGCAGCACATTATTAATAATTTGGCAATTTATTATTAGGTAACTTCAACAAAATCATACACATCCAAATAAAGTAGACACCTTGATGAATTCAGAAATGTATGTGTTGGGTTATTTTTTTTTTTAATTGATTTACAAAAAACGTATCCCCAGCTGAATTCACCCTAGTGGCATTTAAAGCACTCCTAACCAATTCCTGTAAAACCAGAAGCCAATTCGCGTAAACCCTTTAAAACCTTTCAGTTTCCTTCTGACTGCCAGGTGGGAAGTTATTCACACGGAATTCCCCGTTTGGAAAAAGAAACTCTTACAGTTCCCAACAGTAAAGCAGCCAGTCGCTCGGAGAGGAGAAGGCAAGTGGACGCATGCAAGTGTAGTCGGTTCCGGGTAAGTCTCCAAAACGCTCCACTGCCTGTTTTTACGCACTGACACAGACTTTGCATGTGTGCTTCACAACACTGACTTTACTTCTGCTTTAATTCGACTACAATTTGTTGCGTTTAATGTCAATTTAATCCAGCTCGTCACCACGTTGCGCGCAGTAGCTTTCTTTACTCACCATTGGTCATTCTTCATTCATGTTCGCCGCAGGCCAGATGTGGAAAGTGACACTCTCTCGCGTCTTCTTCATTGCTGCGTCAGATGCTCAAGATTGTCTGCTTTTTTACACTGTGGTCCTCTCACTCTCACTATTCCCGCGGTTCCGGTGTGTTTTTTTTTTCTTTCCCACGTCCTGCTGCGCAACGCTGCTGTGTAATCGCAGCATGTGATTTTTTACTTCCGTCCTCACCACCACCACCACCACCAGGTTTCACTTTACTCTGATGAATTAACGTGGAAGTCGGTGACGTTTCAAACAGACAACATAGTTGGTTCGTTTGTATGGATGGAGCTGTGTTTTTTAACCCTTACGGACACATGCTTCTTAAGCATGACTGATTGGTTGTTGGAATTTGAGCAGGCCATGCATGGTCATGCAGTGCCTTATAAACTAATAAAACCTGTCACATTTGGGTTGGGCTCTTAAAAAAAAAAAAAAAAAACTCAATCAATCAATCTTTATTCATATAGCACTTTTCGAACAAATCAAATGCACTTCAAAGTGCTTAACAAGCAATTGACAAATAAGTTGACAAATGTCATAATGATCAACAGTTACTCAAAGTGGTAAAATGTTGATAAAACAAACTCCCTGGGACAGTCATCCGGGGACAGTTGGGACAGTATTGTTTATAAGTCCTGAGTCCAGAGCTGAGCTCCTTGTGACCAGAGGATTCCAGCTCAGACCAGCACAAACAAATCTGGACAGGAAAGGGGAGATACTGACACTCTTCCCTGGAACTGAGCAAGGCACTACTGCAACAGTGCTGTTTTTGGTTTACACACAGCAGCCCCTTAATGTGAAACATGTTCACTGTGTGTGGTACAGGCTATAAACAGGGAATTGCTGCTATTCTGTCCAGTAGCAGTAACAAATCAGCTGCTCAATTTTTTTTAAATGTTTCTTGTGGGCCAATAGGGGTCTAGGTTGTTCTGTTTTTTTCTCTGAAGTACATTTAAATAATTAAAAATAATCTGGCCAATCTGGGGCCCTTGGAAACATGGAGCCCCCCATATAGGCCAGCCTGTGCATTAATCCACCCCAGGCCCTCATTCACTAATTGACAGATTCATTCATTCATTCATTCATTCATTCTCACTGCCCACATCTCTTTGTGGTCCCAGATATCAAAATCAAGGAGGACAGATGAGAGCCCATCAAACAAGTGAAATGCTAGTATTTTATATATTATCCTTGATATATTAATTTGATCCCTGAACTGATAAAAGTGTCTACTAACAATTTATCAAGTTTCTCTGCATTTCTCTCTCGGAGCAACACAGAGAGACTGATTCACACTTTTAGAACTAGCAGGCTAGAAAAAGTAACACTCTCCTTTCTGGTTTACCGAGGAATACAATAAATCAACTACAACTAATTCACAATGCTGCTGCTCGAGTGTTGACCAAGACCAAAAGGAGAGCACACATTTAGACCTATTTTAAAGTCTTTACACTACCTATAGTTTTCATATTGATTTTCAAATTCCTTTATTATAAGGCACTGCATGGCCATGCACCAGACTAACTCTCATAAATGCTTTTTGCTTTATGAACCTGGAAGACCCCTCCGATCCTCTGGTTCATCTCTTTTAGTTGTGCCACAAAGCAGAACAAAAAGATTTTTCAGCTATTATGCTCCTTTGTAAAGTGCTATATGAATAAAGATTGATTGATTGAGTTTTTTTTTTTTTTTTTTGTGCCTGTCACATTTCAGATGTGACAGGCAAAATTTTGTGAAATGTAGGCTACAAGGAGTGCATTTTACCAAAATTCTGCCTCCTCGGGACGGTTGGGACACCTTGTTATTTTTATATTGTCATAAATTACTGAGATATGGAATTTGGCAAAAACAAAAAAAAGGTTTGTGACAGGTGAGTCTCGTTAAATTATGAAAAAATGTGTCTGTTTTTTATTGATTTTTAACAAGGTAGGACTTGTAAACAATACTGTCCCAACCACCCCCGGATGACTGTCCCAACCGTCCGAGGGAGAGTAAACACACTTTGATCTCATGCGTTTGCTACCAACAGAACTGGCCAGAAAATAGGTTTTCCAACAATATATTTTTGTATGTGGCATGACTAAAACCAGTCTGGTAGAAGAAAAATAACAAAAAAGTCCAAAATTGACTTACATGCTGTATATTTCAAAACCTAAATGTGAATAATAGTCAGAAGGTCTCCACTTTGAGGTTGAAAGGGAAGAGGGTGTGGATGAGTATGAGCATGGTGAATGGCATAGTTGCTTTCTAACCTGCTAAAAAGGCCCTGTCCTCACTGTCCTCACTGTCCTCACTCTCCCCCCTATCCAACTGACCCCAGTTGTGGCTTTGGCGCTATGATATTTTAAAAAGTGTGTGTTTTCACAGCTAGTCCTGTAATTTAAAAAAAAAAAAATGTCCTGCACTGCTTTTCATGTGCTTTCTGTCTACATTTCCGGGTTTGGCCTTCATTGTTGCGCTGTAAGTTTCCAGCCTTATCGCTACAGCACACAGATGCTGTCCTTGTGCACAAGAGCAGAAAGCAAATGTTTTGGATGTATGCTGTGTTTGTTTCTTTACCATAGTTTGTAAGATGCATGTAGAAATGAGGCTGTGTAGTGCTATGTCTGTAGTCATTGACTGTTGCTGTATTTGGCAGAAGTGCTGCTACCTGTGTCCTTAAATTAAGGTTATGGTGGCATGTAAACATGATACAATATTAGTTTCTATACAGAACAGTGTTGTTGGTGTTCTGCTGGCTAGTTAAAGAAAAAATGTGCACATAAATAAAAATTTTAAAATGTGTGTGTTACAGTAATTACAGACATCAATCAGGATTATGACAGCGGTGTCCTGAAGCATTACGCCGTGGGAGCCAGAACGTGACCAGGGTAACCCCCGACTACCTCAAACACACAGATGTTGTTCCGCAGCAAGATGCCTCTTGTTTCCTTGTGCGTTGTGATTCACTTACAAACTATGCGTGCTGTGTGCTGAGACAGAAAACATCAAAGGTGTTACATTGCTTTCACTTTGATTACCTGTGGTTATCATGTGTGTGCCGATGCAAACTTTCCATCTGTTTCACCAGTTACTTTCTTCCTGTAATGTTGAGGATACATATCGAATATTGGAATGAAGGAAGTGCATAAACAAATTATTTTTGTTTGTTATGGTCAACATGGACTTTTAGATGGGTGCCGTTTGCAATGTGTTGACAGTCAAGTTAATCTAGGTTGTCAAATACAAAGTACATGCTGTATCATGCATTGTGTCTTCTTTCCTGAGACACTATAATGCCAAAAATAATCAAAATAAAAGAAATGATCTAACAAATGATAAAGTAACTTGTCCCTCTAAACAGGTTTAACCTTTAACAAAATACTGAATAGTGAATTAAAGCGGCCTTTAATATACTACTGTGGTATTTTAACAATAATTAACTTGACTTATATTGCATTTTTCTATTGCCAAATTGCAAACTGCAGCTGAGTGTAATATAATTTTAGGACTGTATGAGGTTTTTGAAAAAGACCTGTAGTTTCTGAGGACAATAACATCTGGTTTGCGTTAGATGAAAAGGCGCCAGTGCTGAGGGAGCTGTTAATGACAGCTGCTGAACAGGTCAAAGTGTTGGGAAGGAATTTTGTGGGAGAGCCGGAGTCTGTTTGTGTTGCATTTTTCTGTAGTGGATCATTAAATGAGCACACTAGGCTTGTTTCAGCTCATATACTACAAAGCATTGTACATCTGTTTTTCCCACTATTCAGGCGGGTGCTGTTTTTTTCCGATCACTTCATGCCATCTGAATATGAAACTTGCTTAAGAGAGACAATCCAATACATTGACTATAGTCACTTTTATTTTGCAAAAGTTGTATTTTTGTCAATGCGGTAAAGCACTGGAAAGTGTGGATTGTTTGTGGGAAGAAGCTAAAACAGCCAAACAGCAACCCTTATGATAGTAGTTGCAGCACAGGGTGGAGTACGTAGAAATTAATTTTACATTTGCAGGTAAAGCCATTTTGGAATTTATTTTCTAAGCTTTGGACCATTACAAGTGATTTAACATTAAAATTAATTTTATAACTAATCCTGTTCCAAATTGTCTGTACCTGGAGAAATTGTCATTCACAGAAAGCAGCATGATTGTAACTACCTCAATGCATTTTCTTCAATAAATATCAGTTAATTGTTGCCAATTTTGTGTTTGTGTCTCCCTTCTGTGCGAGCTGGTCATAATACCCCTCTTGTTATTCAATGTTTAATAAGCTAACATGCTAACTGGACATCATCCTGTTGCAAATTTGATGATTTCAGGGAATTGAAATAGTTGACAATATCATCTTTGTTACACATGACTTTATTCATTTCCTTCTGTCACCTCTTGTAAGTAATGAAAAGCGTTATTGATCACCTCATGAGTTTCTTTTATCTGTCTCTAGTGACAACTATTGATGAGGTGTCACCGCCATGAATAGTAGATAACATTGTTTCTCTTCTGCAAAACACAATTTAATGGACCGTCTGACTAAGTAGAAAACCCGACTTTTAGTCATTTGTTCAGTGTTGCGTTTGCAGAACATGTTAGTTTTGTGCACCCGCCCATGTCTGTCTGACACAGACATGAGGGTGTGACATTGAAACGCATCCCGGCAATAGACTGTTGCTTAATTCTTGACTGAAAGCTACATAAGTGAAACTGTTTCCCGAAAACTGAGTTGCAACACATTTTATGAATGGGGTCGTTTTTTAACAAAAACGGTTTGGGTGTGAATTACAAAAAGGGAATAAAAAACAGGAATTTAAAAGTCTCTATTCCTTCTCTGGTTTATCTTAGTTCTTTGCGTAATTCACAATGCACAATCATGGGATATGTTTTACAGCATAAAATTATATTGTGCATTCCAAACTTTGTTTTTTGGCAACAGTTCTGCCCTTTCCTGTTTCAACAAGACAATGCCCCCGTGCACAAAGCGAGGTCTATAAAGAAATGTTTTTCACAGTTTGATGTTGAGGAACTTGACTGACCTGCACAGAGCGTTGACCTCACCTCAACCTCAACGGTTAGAACTTGTTGCTTTTAGGTTTCACTTTCACTTTTACAATGTAGTAGGCATAGTAGGCCCCTAATGACCCATATCTATGGTGCTTATAGTGAATGATAACACCTTTTTAATGGCCTGATAACAGTCGAATCGGGTGCACATGCTCTTATCGCTGAATGGAAGGAAATCTCTGCAGCCAAAATCGGATGGAAATTGTTCCCAGAGTAGTGGAGGTTAGCAGCTTATTAATGTCCACGGTTTGGGAATGAGTGTAACATTGCGTTGTCCACACACGCTCAGTTTTGCCAATGTCCTGTATATCTTTTTACCCTGACAGTTTACTGTCAAAGTATCCTCTGGGCTTTTCCTTGCGGTTTGCTGTTTCACGCTCATTAAATAAAGCGTGTGAGATGCTCAGGCAGGAAACTTTGGCAGAAGCCGATATATTTCCCACTTAAGAAAACTCCTGCCCAATTAGCCGGCTCATATTCACCCCTTGTGTTTACCTGCTCTCTCCGCTCTGCACTCTAATGATGCTGCTTTCTGACGCTGTTGCTCTTCGCTTCTTTGGCTTCACTTCTCCGGCGCTGTGCTGGATGCAGTTTTGTTTTTGCTCCCCTCCACCCAGCATCCACCTTGCGGGCTCTGTTCTTCCAATCCCTGATGGGGGATTGGCAGTGATCTTTCTCTGTGCACTCATCTGCTCCTCAATATGTTTTCATAGGGAGTAATAGGATATATATATCCTCAATGGCAAAAACAAATTGCATTTACTTTTTCTCTTTAACCCCTTAATGTCCTCACTAGGAAAAAAAAACAATAGAAACATTTTCTCTTAACATTTTTTATGTCCTTGGGACAATTATAACAATAATCAATGTTTTTTTTTAAGACTAGACTACACTTAAATCCCACAATATCGGCCTCTACCAAACAGTTGAGATGTAGAAAAATACAAACCCCATTCTGCTAGTAATAGGTTTATATACCAACATATGTCAGTTTGTTACCATGGAATTAGTATTACCAGGATAAGAAACATTTCCATGTATTTATTCTAGATATTTACCATATTTACAGTAGGCTATACTTTCAAACATCTCAGAAATGGTGAAACATCCTACTGATATATTTTGTCATCAATTATATAATGGATTAACAATAAATATATGATATTAACAACAGTGAATGTTCATAAGCTTTTTTTTATTTCATAAAAATTGTAAATTTATTATCTTAGAGTCACTACTTTTACCATTAAAGGTGGGGGCGAGGTTATGGAGGGCTTTGTATATATAATGGAATAACATTAAATGTGCCATATTAACATCAATTAATGATCAGAATTTTTTTTTATTTAGTAGAAAATAATAAATTTTAATTACATCATTAACATTACTACCTATAAGGACTACCGAAACGTTTGGTAGAGCAGGTTCTAGAAAATTATTTGCCCCTTATTAGACATTTTTTGTATCAAGTTACATAACTCTGTTCAGTATGGCCTCTGAAACTATGATATGTAGAAAAAAAAAATATGCCTACCTTTGATAATTAGACCTTGTGTCTGCAGTAATTGTTTGTTGCTAAATTCCTGTAAGAAGGCAAACTGAAAAGACATGGTATTTAAAGACACAGCGATATCTAGTGGATATGTTTAGCATAACATATCTAAACAGAGTGGTAAAGATGCTTAATCAGGTTGAGTTAAGTTCAACACATTTTTCAATAAGATATAGTGACTCAAAATGTGCTCTACCAAATGGTCGAGCAGAACATTATACATATAACACTATATTTTTTTAATTTAAATCACATTGTGTTTCAGCTGCTGGATGAAACTATTTCCCTGTACCTGACGGTCCACTTATCTTTTGCTATATTTTTGTGTAAATAAAAGGCAGTAATATACTGGGACTATTTTCACAAACTCTCTATTAAATGTGGTGCAACTTTCATCTTATGCACATGAGTGTGTTTTAGGGTGAGCATGGTAACCCAGTCTGTTTTTTCGAAAAAGTAATCAAAGTCATGGCTGAAACTTATTCCATAAACACGGAGCAAAACAGCACTTTAACCAAAGCTTTGCACCAACAAGTGGACTTTCCCACAAAGTCCCTGTGTAGCCGAAGGTTGTTTTTTTTCCATTGCTCTCAGTTTTTTTCTCATATGCATGCTGTGACCATTAGTTTCCAACAAGACTAAATTCCCATGATCACAAGTTTTTGAAAAAACCACATCACATGCATGCCAATGAATTGACTGTACAAACTGAAACAAAATTATATAATGCTTTATGTAAAACATCACAAGGGATAGACTTTATTACAGCTGATTTGGTTGTGTGACAGCATAGAACAAATATTTGTCAAGGTCTATTTATAAACTTCTTTCATAACATGGCCTTCAGTGCACACACACACACACACACACACAATTGTGGATATGCACATAGAGAAAAGGGATTATTATAGAAAAAATAGAAGAAGTATTCATTTTGATTAAAAAATGCAAAAACGTAATGCAGATGCCCTTGAATCTGGATAGTTTTATCAACTGATTTGAATATTAAGTGGTATCTCAGCTTAGTGGCACCATCTAGTGGTTAGTCTTCAAACATGCATGTGTACACACGCTCCTACATGTGCAGAGAGCGGAAGAAAGAAACACAATAAGAAGTGCAAACATTAAATGAAAGTAATTTGATTATAAGAAAATCATAATACCAGTTATCACAGAAGTTAAAACCATTTTTTTTTTTTTTAGATAAAACTCAAATTGACCTCACTCACTTTATTTGATGGCTTTTATTAAGCTATGAAGCCAGTTCCCAGTCTGCAAACAGACTGGTAAACAGCAGGCAGAGATATGCAAAAGAAGAGACTCAATTCATTGGCAATATGGGAGAGATTTTAGTATGTGTCTTTCAAATTCCTTTTGGCTATAATGCTATTACAATATGGGATGATGAAGTAAAATACGTCTGTTTTGTCCATATGTGCAGTATGAAAACAACAAACACAAACAATTTTATAATGACATAGTGCAGGAAAAACAACAAAAAAAGAGAGAGCAATTATTCAAACAGGCAGTGAAAGCAGACTGCAAAACATCCTGCTGCAAATGAATGAAACTAACAGACAGATGAATGGTGATAATTGAGGAGATTCTCCAGCGGACAGTTTTCAACAGTGTCAGCAGTACTCTGGCTGTAGAGGATGGACTGTATACAAAGTTATGAAAGCCATGGCTGCTGGTGTTGAGATGAGTGCCTGATGATCATGTCAGAAAACATGGTTGATTTATCTTTTTTTTCAAAACCCTTATTTATCCAGGGAGTCGTCACTGGCACATGAGCAAAACCGTATCTTATCCAATCGTATCTTTTAACATTCACATGTTTTTTTTACATCTTTTTATAGACTTAATTGTTGTACTGTTAAGTGTGTACTGTCATTGTTTATCTGTGCTCTGCTGCAAGCCAAATGTCCCCGAATAATAAACTGAACTGAAGAGCAGTTGGAGGTTAAAGGCCCTTCAGAAGTGGCACTATTCCCACCCACATTTATTCTGCTGCATGCTCATTCTTTCCGGTCACAAACTGAGGATATCTGCATTTTTGAATGGTTTACAAAGCAACCAAGAAACCAAGTCACAATCTATCATAGTTGATAGCCACTTTTTCAATAGGTAAATATATTATTTTCTCTTCTAGTGACATTTCAGTTTCTGTATGTGGCCCTTTTCTCTGCCGTTGCAGCAACACTGGCTATCGCTGATCCTGCTGTTTCTTCCATGAAATTGCTATGATTAAGTTATCATTGTTATTAAAAGTAAGAAAAAAACATATGTGGCATGCATCTGCCAAACCAGATGTAAAACATGTTTACACCTGAATTGCAAATCACAGAAATGTATACAGTGTTAATCCTTGCAACTGAGCTAATTCACTATAGTTAAACCTGCAGTAGGCAGAGTATTTTTGGCATCATTGGGCAAAAAATCCATAATAACCTTTCAGCATACTGTAATTCAAGTGTTCTGAGAGGAAACTAGACTTCTGCACCGACTCATGGCTCTGTTTTCAGGTTTTAAAAAAATCTAGCCTGTGTCGGGAGACTTTGGCCAATCACAGGTCATTTTAGAGAGAGAGCGTTCTTATTGGCTGTTCATTCAACGGAGGCAGCTGTCAATCACTTGCAAACTCCGATCAAACGGTCAAACTAAGCAGCGCTGATCAAATATGAATCCATATTCTGTTACTGTAATGCCTATTTCTCGCCTCATATGTTTTCAGAAACATCTGGTAGTGTACTGTTTAGCTGTAAAATTTGAAAGTTTGTGACCTGGCAGCCATATGTTGAGGAAATACCAAGCACCGCACACCAGCTGGAGCAAACACTCATTTTACAGCTAAACAGTACACTACAAGATGTTTCTGAAAACATTTGAGGAGAGAAATAGGCATTACAGTAACAGAATATTGATTCATATTTGATCAGCGCTGCTTAGTTTGACCGTTTGATCAGAGTTAGCGAGTGCTTGACAGCTGCTCAGAGACGGTAAGGCTCCAGCTCAGCTCTGATTGGTTGGTTTCCTCCAATCTGTGAAATCTTGCAGATGCCATTAGGAGCATCGGAGGACACAGAAGCACATGATTTGTTTCAGATTACCTGTCTCATTTACTGCTGTCAGGATATAGTGACCGTTTTATATAAATAACTTATTTTAATCATATTTGCTCCAATTCTACCCACTGCTGCTTTATCTGTGTGTTAAAGTTAGGGTAATTGTGACAAGGCTCTCTTCTTCCACTTTCATATCTATTATGTCTCCTTCTCAATCCATTTCCAGCACAAATATGTTCACTAAAGAGAGAGACCCAGCTTATGCTTGCTTACGAAGCGTCCCACAGCTCATCATTATGTGTTTTACCTCTGCAGCATTTCTTCTATCCCTCCCACCACTATAACATCTTATCCAACACAACAAACTCATTTGGGTGGTTAATATACAATTTATCCATGCAGCTCACAACGATAAATAAAATAAAAAAGGACTTGAACACAAATATATTGCCACATGTCATTATTACTTGTGTTTTCTGAAATAAATTGATTATATTGAATAAATGAAAAGGGCTTATGTGGCTAGTTTTTATTTTAGTTATCGATCTAAATGTTATAATCACAACAAGATGTCGGAACAAAGGGAGGTCACTTAATGCCGCAAAACACCACCGTTTCTTACAAATGACATTTTTTTTGTTAAGGATTGAGGAGAAAGTGTAAAGTATGAGAGAAGATGATTAAAGAAGAAAAGATTTAAAAGATTTAAAAGATTTGAAACAGGAGACAGAAGGGACACAGTCTGCACAACGGCCATATTTCAACATAATGAAGATTTTTTAATGTGTGCAAAGAGAGAACAAACTGAATTAAGAAAGGAAGAAAAATATCCTCAATCTATTTGAGCCAGTAGAACTGACTGTGCAGAACATGTGACATAGCCATATAATGAAATACTCAGCAATTCTTGACCTTGGGCAACCAGGTGTGTGTGTGTGTGTGTGTGAAAAGGGAAGAGGATAGTAGGCTGGAAAGATGATGGAGTGCAGGTCAGGTGATATCATCACCAACAGGGATCTGGTTGCCATGGAGTGTGTATGTGTGCAGAAGGGGGATGGGGG
This sequence comes from Sebastes fasciatus, assembly GCF_043250625.1. Lineage (NCBI taxonomy): Eukaryota > Metazoa > Chordata > Actinopteri > Perciformes > Sebastidae > Sebastes > Sebastes fasciatus. The sequence goes on along the minus strand of NC_133815.1, from coordinate 16,205,226 downwards.
AGAGTGGCGGTGGTATTGAGGGAAAAAATCTATACACACTGTCACATATGGGGACTCATCTCCCATTCAGGAAGACAAATCACATCCTTATCAGGTAAACCAAGTTGAATTTTTGGATTATAACAAGATTTTGAGTAAGGGTTAAAGTTAGGTTGAGAGTTAGGCAGGTAGTGGTTATAGTCATGATTGTTATCAGGCTATTAAATAGACGTTATCAGTCGATATAAGCCACATAGATATGGGTCAATAGGGACCTACTACACTCACTAGTAGGTTTTATCATATATTCACATTTCTAGATCACCGAAAGAAGGTATAAAAGAACACAACAGTGACCTCTAGCGAACATAGTAATTATGACAGAAACCAACAATGTGTAGTTGTTTCTCTGTTGGTAGTTATTTGACACCAAAACACGATGTTTTTCCCTAAACTTAACTAAGTGTTTTTTTGTTGCCTAAACCTAAAGAAGTTGTAGTTTTATTGCCTAAATCTAACTGTTTTTTTCATTGCCTAAACCTAAAGAAGTTGTATTTGTGTTGCCTAAACTTAAAGAAGTTGTAGTTTTACTGCCTAAACCTAAAGAAGCCTTTTTGATTGTGTTCAAAATGTGACGTTTCATTCAGTTTTACAACATGTTAGAATGTGCTGCTTTTAAGTTTCACTTTCACTTTTACAACATAGTAGGTGTAGTAGGCCCCTAATGCCTATTCAATGGCCTGATAACAGTTGAATCGGGTGCACCAGGCCTCAAGGGAATACATGAGTGCTTTTGTGTTGGTAGGGAAGTGTGGAAGGGGGGTTGTTACAAGGGACTAATTGGTTCCATGGATGACCTTCTAAAAGACACGCATGCACTTGCTAGGCTGTAGAATTGGGATATACATACATTTATATTGGCCACAGAAATAGTTGAAGGTGCAATAAGCCCTAAGTGTTTCCTGTGGAGCTACCCTGACACTCCCCAATGGTCTGTAAAAAAAGCAAAAAAATCACAATGTGAATATATACACTGTAAGAGCCAATTAGGTACATATTTATATTGTTTATGTTGGCATGACACATTACATAAGTTTGGATTTATTCAAATCTATACCACAGTTTCTTGTATAGTTTGAATACCAACTATGTAAGATCGATAGTCCAGTGTTGGTCATGTATGGTTTTTCTTTTGTTCCTTTTCCCTGATGATGGGCCCTGAGGCTAAATGGTTGTGGAAGATGTGTATGAATGTGAAATGTATATATGTTTGGAAAATGTGAATGTTATTAGTCACTTTTTTTTCAAGAACTGCGTCAATAAAATAAAGACTAAGAAAGCATTTAAAACGAATTATGTGTTTGATATCTTTCTTATGGACCAATGATAATTTATTATGAATTAGTATTACTTTTTTGTATTTCTCTCTCTCTATAGTATTTCAGATGGAAAACAGATGTGGTGTAACAGTTTGTAAAACAGTATAGTATATAAAGGTAAAGTGACAAGACTTTCTTATAAAAAATAAAAATAAACCAAAAAGGGTAATGTTGTTTACTCTTTTTTTGTTGAGTGCCAGAACATACCTGTTATTATTTACGACAGGTGATGTAAGTGCCGTAACGCAGTTTCCAGTGCGCATGTGCCAGAAAATGTTTGGAAAACGGTGCTGTGAGAAGTCTGCGTAAGTTTGGATCGCAAAAAAGTTTTTGACCGTGTTATATCGGTAGTGGACAGGGCGAGATGTCACCTGGATGGAAATCACCCAACATGACGTTGTAATTGATCCAAGTAACCCCCTGGCTCCTGTGAGCTACATTGGGTCAAAAAGGTATTGACATTAATTGGAACATGAGTCAAAGCTGAGATACTTTGCAGAATAAGTGGTTTATAGGAAGTTGGAGCGGACACTACATGCACATATAACACATTAAGCGAAACATGAAAACTTCACTTTTTTATAATATGGGACCTTTAAGTGTACGAGACAACTCCCAACCTCTTCCTACCGCGCGCCGCCTGAAGATGGCGCTCCGTATCCTTGGATGATGATGGCAATGCTGCGCGCGCGCACACGTGCGTGAGAGAGTGCGAGCGAGAGCGAGACGAGAGAGAGCTGCTGTCTGCCTCCTCTCCTCTCCTCTCCTCTCCGGTGGTGTTGCCTCCCCGTCGCTGCAGTGCTTTGCTGCTCTCCTCTCTCTCTCTCTCTTTCTTTCTTTCTCGCTTTGGTACCCAGCGCCTCTTCGCCTCTTCCTCCTCCCGCTCTCCTCCACATCCTCCTCCTCCTCCTCACCCTGCGGATGCCTCAGCCTCTTGCACCCCCTCTGGCCCAGGATCCCCCAGCAAATGGTCGCTCCATCTCCATCCCCTCCAACTCTCCGGACGCAGGACGCAACGAAAAGGCGCACCGCTCCTTCAGTTGTGATCTGATCTGAGCACACTGCGGATTGACTTCTTGGAAGAGAGAGAGTCGGACCAGGTATAGCAGAAGGGAAACGACAGTGGCCAGGATCTCATTTCGGTAAGTCATCGCGTTGTTTTTCCTCCTCCTCTCTTCATATGATCGGACAGAGTGGGAGAAGGTGACATCTGTGATCATTCCACAGAGTGGGACGTATAGTTTTGCAAATTTGGAGATGCGCAGGAAATGGGACATCTCCACCATGCTTTTTTGGTGGATGCTTTTTTGTTGGGAACACGCTGGTTTAACAATGATGCCCTGCTTTTTTGATAACAAGCGTGCTACAAAAGCACCTCTCAGAAACAAGCTGTCCGACTGTGCTCAGATCACCCTGCACACAACAGATATTTGGCTCCTGCTGCTGACCCAAATTCACCATTTGGTTGTGCGTAAAAGTGCTCTAAAGGCATGAAAAGCACCGTGTAAACAAAAGAGTAAAGTGTGGTTGCTAGATTATTTCATTTTGACAACTCCACTCACAACCAGAAGTATAGTTATATCCTTAAAAAAATATCCAGACATGATGTTATGGTGATTTATTACTGGGCAAAACAGGTGCCTCAGGTATTATAGTGCAGGATATTGCTTGTAAATCTCATTGTCCACTGATACCCATTAAGTTTTATTGGAATTGCCTTTTTGTCTGTGTGGTGCTGGAGCGTGAGAGGTGATGCAAGGATAAGAGTATGGGTGAGACTCCAATAGCTTTTCCCACACAGCCGTACTTGTGCTTTGATCAATAGACATTTGCAGGAGGGGGATTCTGCGCTGGCAGTTTGTCAAGGGCGTACAATATATCCAGGAGATGATGTAGAGGAGAGGAGGAGGAGAAGAGGAGGAGGAGGAGGAGGAGGGCTGCTGCTGTTAGGCATGCTGTGGGTACATGTTCAGAGCTAGTGCATGTCAGCACTTGGACAGGTACATGATGGACAGCAGAGGCACAGAGAGAGTACGCTCAGGTCTATATTGCATTCAACCCTTTGTCTTTTTTTCTAAACTGTAAAACTTTGCAGGTTAGGCTGCTTCCTTTGTGGCCAGGTGAGCAGCCATGTAACAAGGAGAACACAACCCCCCCTCTATAATTCCCCTCAAACTGACCTCTGGTGCAGGAAAATGGGGGTATAGATTTTTCTCCCCACCTATGTCCTCCACAGATGACCACTGCTCAATCTATTTCCACTTTTCCAGGCCTCTAAGTGATGACAGTCTTTACCCATGAACCACACATCTTCAAGAACTTCGATTTTTTCTTTTTATTGTTGAAGGATAAGCAGTATTACAAAAAAGACCTATCACTGTGGGAACTGTCTCAACAATTTTTGTGCAATCTCTGTCTCCCTCACACACACACACTCCAACCCCTCTCTAAATTTCCTAAAGATTAGCTTCTTTTATGTCCAGTGAATGTCTCCAGTGGGCATGAAAAGCCTCGTCCTTCATCGCGGACACAGATTAAGCTAATTCACACACCAGCGCGGGCCTAATGCCTAATCACTATGCTGCGCCGGCAGAACAGAACAGTCTTTATACTGTGGTAGCCGAGAGAAGGGAGAGAAAGACAGGGAGAGAGAGAGGGAGAGAGCAAAGGGGGGAAAGCTAGCCGCCGGTGCCTATTGATCGGACGGAGAGGCTACTGGCAGGCGTCCACAGGATGGAGTGCTGACGGCAGTCCAAAGAGCTGCCGGGATGAGCTGGTAGTGCTGATGAAGGGAGGGAAGAGTTTGAATTATAGTTTTCCTCCCTGGTAGCACAGCAGGGTCAGGGAGGATTTGAGAAAATACTGTAATTGTTGTGAGTTTAATTTTCATTAGAGAGCGAATGATGGGTGTGGTTTTGGTGCATTGATAGTGTAACACCATTCTGTGACTGTCAAACTTCATGTCATTCATGTACGTTTCGCTATGCCGAAGGCCGCTTCTTGACATGAAATGAGCAAAGATTGAGATCAAGTGAGGTTGGGACTCCCCTTTCAAATGTCTGCTTTGATGCTTTGGTGCTTTGCCAATTGTCTGCTGAAAGGATTGGCATCAAAACCATTTTTTTCCAGGCTGAAAAGTGAAGCTCCGTTCAGCGTGTACGGTAATGCTTCAGCATAGTAACTGTGGTATATTGACATTGAGAATTGTAAAATTTCTATGTCAGCAATGAAATTTGATCTGATTTTTATCTTATACTTGATAATGAGATAGACATCTTTCAGTGGGATGGGACTATCTTCATCCCTTCTACTTTCACTTGTTCCAGGAATTTTTATAATTCATGTGATATGTAATACAGCACAGTGAGCAGGGAGTCTGTCCTGCAGCAGCAGCAGCCACTGGAGCACCTGTCAATGAGCAAGTCAATGAATTTCTACCAGGTCCAGGGGTTCTTTTCTACACAGAAACCTGACCTTTGACCTCACCTCAAAGTAGACAAAGCCAAAAAGTTCTTCCCCATAGTGTCACACAGTACATATTCATTTTAGCACAAAATACGCCCCACATCCCTGTTAGATTCGATTCAGAAATGTTGAACAAGTGAAAGCACAGTGTCTCTTTCCAATAGCGTATTGTTTTCACTTGTTTTCAAGAAGCTAAATATCGGATTAGATGACTGTTTAAAATGCACAAATGGCTTTCCTCCAAAGGAGCTCAGTTGCAAATGCGGTGCCTCTTTGAGGTGTGACACAAGCCCAGAGGCAACATCTGATGCTGCTCATTTGTCAACATGGCTTGGGAAAAAAATCTATTGTTGTATTGACTTTGTAACTTTTATTAGCCGTCTTGTTATTGGCTGACATGAAGCTCTAGTTATGACCTTTTCTCCTTGAAATACACTTGAAAATAGCCCTTTTCTTTTAAGGGAGACGTATGTAGGTCTATTCATGTCCTTTCTATCTATTACTACTACATGAAAAAACAGACAAAAGACAAGAATAGAACATGAAGCACCATTCAGAAGAGCTTCGATTTAACACTGACGTCCTTGAGCTCTTTTATGTGCTATATGTTGTTCGTGTTTTCTTCCAAGCGTTCACTAGAATGCAGTGCGAATGGGCCTCAGGCAAGAGCTGACATTTGAACCCTACTCGCCGATTGCATTGATTGCATATTCAATGACACTGGGGAGGGGCTAATTGACAGCCTCGGCGTGCTCATCAATCAGATGCTTACGTTGGTGAATAGATGCTCATGAGCTTGTTTAATGACATAAAAAAAACACTGATGTGCCGCTGCTAATGGACACTTTTACAATGCCCCCCATTACTGTGGGATTGTTACAAGATTACATACATGTTATGCACCATTAAACCTGTAATATCACTCTTCTTTCCCTCAAGGGTGCCGCACAGTGCACCCAACATTGCTGTCTTATGGGGATGTCCAGGTAATAGTCTAGATGTTATACTTCTTGTGCTCAAGTGTGTCCATGTGAGTCGGTCATGAAATAGTCTAAGTATCATTGCTTTCTTTACTATTATTAACCAGAAGGAATACATTAGCAGCTTCAGGAATGTATTCACGCCTGCCAGTTTCATATCCAGCAGCATTAAAGAGAAATACTGGACTGGCAATATATTTTCAGTGTTGGTCAGTGTTAACAACATTCCATTGCAGCACTTAATGAGTTGATCTTATTGCATATTAAATGACCAGTGTGTAGCATTTAGGGGTATTTATTGGCAGAAATGGAATATAATATTCACAACAGGAGATGTTTTTCTATCCTGATGCCGATTCTAATACCTGAAGTTGCGGTATCGGCCTTACATTGGACATATCGCCGTTTTACTTGTTGGATTTTCTACTGTGAAACATTGCCAAATGGCTGACCTTTCTTCTCGCTCTGACTACCGTTACCGTCACACCCTTCACTAGCATCGCGCTATTGTTGTTTGCTATTGTCACGTGACAAACTCCCTGCTATCAGTTCTTCTTCGCTGCTCTAAAAACAGTAGTTGCCAGTGAGAGCCATGATGCATCCAGAGCGACAGCACAGTGAAGGTTACTGTTTTGGAACGGCGAAGAAGAATTGATTTCTGGTTAAACAAGTTGATTTTTTTTCTGGGTGAATAAATTATGGTATCGGATTGGTGCAAAGGCTTACCTGCCGACCTATGAAAAGAGTAGTTTTGTTGCCTACACCTAACTGAGTAGTTTTGTTGCCTAAACCTAACTGAGTCGTTTTGTTGCCTAAAGCTGAGTAGTTTTGTTGCCTACACCTAACTGAGTAGTTTTGTTGCCTACACCTGAGTAGTTTTGTAGCCTACACTTAACAGAGTAGTCTTATTGCCTACACCTACCTGAGTAGTTTTGTTGCCTACACCTAACTAAGTAGTTTTGTTGCCTACACCTGAGTAGTTTTGTTGCCTACACCTAACTAAGTAGTTTCGTTGCCTAAACCTACCTGAGTAGTTTTGTTGCCTACACCTAACTGAGTAGTCTTGTTGCCTACACCTAACCGAGTAGTCTTGTTGCCTACACCTGAGTAGTTTCGTTGCCTACACCTAATTGAGTAGTTTTATTGCCTACACTTAACCGAGTAGTCTTGTTGCCTACACCTAACTGAGTAGTTTTGTTGCCTACACCTAACTGAGTAGTTTTGTTGCCTACACCTAACTGAGTAATCTTGTTGCCTACACCTAACCGAGTAGTCTTGTTGCCTACACCTGAGTAGTTTCGTTGCCTACACCTAATTGAGTAGTTTTATTGCCTACACTTAACCGAGTAGTCTTGTTGCCTACACCTAACTGAGTAGTTTTGTTGCCTACACCTAACTAAGTAGTTTTGTTGCCTAAACCTACCTGAGTAGTTTTGTTGCCTACACTTAACCGAGTAGTCTTGTTGCCTACACCTAACTGAGTAGTTTTGTTGCCTACACTTAACCGAGTAGTCTTGTTGCCTACACCTGAGTAGTTTCGTTGCCTACACCTAACTGAGTAGTTTTGTTGCCTAAGCCTAACCACTTTGTTTCCTGTGAAGGCAGAAGTTTATTTTGAAAAGACTGAAGCAGAAATTGACACCTGATGCACGTGTTGCTGGACATTCGTAGGAAATCGCACGACAAATGAGGAATAACTTTCTTAAGATATCATACCGTTGTATGGTATGTTGATTTATTAGGGGATCCCTTTGTTCAACCAAAAGGTCTTGAGTCAAGGCCTCATTTGTTATCACTTGAGTGTCCTTGAGCAGGACACAGAATCCCTAGCAGCTCAAAGGATGTCGGTTTGTCACTGACCCTTTGGCCTCTTTGCGAGGGAGGGGGAAGCAGTGACAAATGCTCCTGTTGGGGGATTAGTTGAATAAAATACTGTTAGAAAATGGACACCATGGGAATAGCGCTTTGAATGCTGAACTTTTTAAGATAGTATAGCCAGGCATTCTGGTGATATGACATGACCTCCTTTTTTTCATGCGCATTAGCGTATCCTCGCCATCTGCTGACCTTCACATTAAAGCCACGAAAGATGGCGAGAATTATTTGTAGTTTAGAGGTGAAAGGAGTGGACGGTGTGCATGGAGCATGCACATGGCATAGATTGTCGATTAAACTCGCACTTTACATTCCGGTGGCTCCACGATGGCAGAGGTAAAGCAAAAATATGTGTGAATGTGAAATTACTTGGAGGCAGGTGATTCTTTTCCCCGACTTTAAGAGATCTGTCAGGTAGCTTCATGGCATCATCTACAAAAGTAGGGTCGAGCTCAGGCAGCAGTCAGGGATTCAGCTTTCTAAAGTATCCCTGAGCATTTAATCTTCCCATCAGTAATCTATCACACTCCCCTTTCTTTCACTGCAAAAGAAAGAGAAGAAGAAAAGTTGTCCGGCTTTAACAATGCTTTGGATTTATGGCTCGATTTCCACTGATGCCACATGTAGTAAAAAATATATGGCCTCATAGTACTGGAAGGTGGTAAAAGGTAAAACCATTCACAAATTGCTGTGTATTGTGTATTGTAGTGATTAATGAGAGCAGGACTTTGAGGAGCGCAGCGGGAAGAAGACAGGGAGAGAGAGAGAGAGAGAGAGAGAGAGAGAGAGAGAGAGAGAGAGAGAGGATGTGTCAGTGTTGGAATGAGTCCAGCAAGGCAGCAATGTGTGTGAGAGGGAGAGAGACAGACATAGAGATAGGGGTGTGTGGATGCCTACTAGTGTGTTTCTGCCGCCGATTCTCCTCCCATCTTCTAATGAGCTCACTGCTGATGGGACTCCCTCTGTCAGCCCGCCGCCCTCTTCCTCTCCCCCCCACACTCCATTATCCTCCCTCTTTCCCTCCAGTCTTTAGTGCAAGGGAAAACAAAGAAAGAGAGAGAGAAAAAAGAGGCTAGAGAAAGGAAATGAATGATGTGATAAAAAGAGAGAGGGGGGTTAAGAATGCAGGTGAGAGAAGAGGGAGTTCACAGGAAGGGGTAAATGGTGAAAAAGATACGGGAGATGGAGTGTAAAGTGCAAGACAGGGAGGTGGAAAATGATAGTGGCGGAGCTTGTTGGGGAGCGAGAGAGGCTTATAAGCAGCGAGAAGAGGAAGAAGCAGGGATGTTAAATGAGAGGCTGGGAATCGTCAAAAGCAAAAAGTGAAAGAGAGGTGTGAAGAAAAAAATGTGACGAGGAAAATGACAAAATTGCACCATGCTATATTTATTAGTGTCAAAAAAATTGAAAATGCTGCATACTAAAACCTAATGGTATGTATTTAGTGCAGGGCTTTAGTGTGGTTGCCTAGCCATGACATCACCTCTGTGCCAGCCACACTGTACTCGCTAAGCTGAATTAATAATTGGCTCGGCTAGCCAGGTCTGCCTGAGTTAATTGAGCATCAAAGCTGGAGCACAGATCATCTTGATTTCCCTGGGCGAAAATAGTAGTTGGCTTGTGCATGTATGACTTGTTTGTGTGTGATTGTGATCTTTATTACATGCTTAGTTGCAGTCATTATCAGAATTCATGGGTCCACAGGTTGTGAAGTCTATGGCTGTATTCGAAACCGCCTACTACATACAGTTTGTGGAGCTTCTAAACTCCGAAAATATATATAATATATAAATAATATAATATAATATAATATAAATATTTAAAATATTTCTTCCTCCAAAGGGGGGAATGACAGAAAATGTTTGAGAACCACCGTTCTAACTCAATATTTTCTTTTTTTGCATCCAGTTCTTTGACAATGTGTTAATGATGTTGTCTGCATCACTGCTTCCCCGCCTATTTGCTAATTTCTGTTGCACGATTATTGGCTGAAACATTGAATTGTGCTCCATTTCCTGACCGAACTTGCACTCCGACCCTTTCGGTGAAATCTATATGCTGTGAGAATGTAATTAGACAGACCAATATGGCTGATTTGGTCTTATTTATAAAGATGCTAAAAACGAACATGCAACAAGTGCCTCAGGTGTGAGGAGAAAATGTGAGAGCTGAAGTGAAAGTGTTAGAGAGAGACAAAGAGAGAAAAAAAATATTGGCATACTGTTACGTGGCAGGAAGCAGAGAGGTATATTGTTGTTGGCTCTCTTTGCACAGCAACATAGTATTATCTCTCTGGCTGGTCAAGTGGGAAATAATGTGTTTGATGGCATATGAACACCTGCGCCTGGATGCGTACGTGAGTGTGGGCAAGTGTGTGTGTGTTTATCTCTTGTCTGTTCTTTTAACGCGCACATCATTGCTTTTCTCTGTCAACACAAGGACACACAGTGTCATTGATGTGAAGCACCTGAAATTAGGTCCAGCCAATATCATCTCATAGCTTCAATGCCAGCACTTTTCACACCTGCAGCTCTTGTGTATGTGCGCGCCATCTACAGGCAAGGGAAATATTAGCTGCTGCAATTCGGACTCTTGCTGGAAATGAGTGTTAAGACTACAGTTTTTATGACACTTTTAAAATACAAATCAAGTTTGAACAAATTCAAACTAATACATAAATGTTGGAATTAATTCGAAACACAACCCGCATAGCTAGAAAGGACATGGCTCTCTTCATTTGCAGTGACCCTGTGTGCACTTGCAATGCAGTTGCATTTCAAGCCACAGCTAAAAGCTTTACCGTTATCCATGATTTTTACATCCGATGTTGAAGACAAAAAGCTGGTTTGGTGTTATGATTATCCGTTCAGCAGTTCAGTTGAAAGTACCTGCAATAAATACTATTTTGAAAGTACATGTTTGACATTTTAAGGGGTATTGTCTCCATAGCCCAGTCACTTGCAGTCTTTGATTTGCAAAAGAGAAATTAATCTCTAATCAAAAGGAATGGGCTTCTAAAGATTCTCAACCCTTTAATAGGAAAGTATTCTATAATATATCTCTTTGTTTCAAACAGGTATATGCCTAATCTAAAGTGTTGTGAAAAAAAGCAAACTTGGCCAATGTGTACCTCGAAGTTTGTTAAACATACCTCCATTATTCTTCAAAGTAAATGGCTTCATCTATAAAATATAACCTGTACTTTGTAGAGATGGGTCATGATTTTCAAATTCACTTCATTCACTTAGAAAAAATTTAATAATTTATGCGACTCTCCTCGTCTTAAAAAAGTATATTTTTCCTTGTTTTTACCGTCGCAGAGTAAAACACAGTAAAACATGTTCAGTTCGGCTCTTTTCCATTGACGCAGATGTGTGTGTGTGGTGCCACGCCCCCTGGTAGTTTCAGCTGGGAGATGTGTTTGAGCGGCAGAGCATCGTAAAACACACTTAATTCAAACTTGACACAATCAAAATAAAACTCACCAAAACTGTCTTTGTAAGTTCAGACCTGGTATTAACATGCGTCCTCAGTGATTGGATCACAAGTGGACCGCTCTAAGTACGTCGGTTCACACCTGGCATTAAAATGCGTCTCCACATGCGTCTTGAGTGGCCACTTGTGATCCGATCTCACTTCCCCGCTCTATATGCAAATAAACACGTAGTAAACACACGGCTAATGCAGCAGACGTTGTGACACACTATTGCAGGAATGTCAACACTGCGTGAACACTTCTAAAAGAATGTGGCCATATGATGCCCAGACCACCTCTGAATGTGGTCTGAAAAGATCCGATCTCAATGCGTCCTCAATGCGTCTTGAGTGCGTCCACACCTGTACTTACTGTAGAGCTGTCCACTTGTGATCCGATCACTGAGGATGCATGTTAATACCAGGTCTGAACAGGGCCTCTCGCTCTCTCCACGGAGCGGTACGGCAATCTTCATAGAGTGATCGAACAGTTCCCAGTGATTACTGAATAGTCCTTTTGCTTGAAATACCGATCCCTAATGCTTTCCATGTATCAGTTACTTTGCAAAAACTCAAATCTTTTCCCCTTACTTTTCTCATTCACAAGATCTTGGGTAATCCTTGATCCCCAACCGACACACACACACACACACACACACACACACACACACACACACACACACACACACACACACACACTCACACACACACAGTGGCGTTTCATCTTAAAAGCTTTAGGCCAGCCAAGTGGTCTAAATGCCACACCAGATGCCTGCGGTCAGATCAGCAGACAGCCCATCAGCAGCACACACTGATCCTTATCAGCTGCGTATCGCCGTGGCTACTTCCACCACCTGTCAATCAAACGCTCTCTCACACCTGTAGCAAAGGATTTGATGGAAATGATGGGAACGACAGAGACGGAAAGAGATAAGGATCAGACCAATAATGGATCGAGCCACCTTATTTTATTGCCCTGCCGTGTGTGTGTGTGGGGGGGGTTTATGTGTGTGTGTGAATCCACCTCGATCAATTGCAAAAGAAAGAAGCGGGTAAAGTGACAGAGAGTGACATCAGAGATCAGAAGCAGCAAAAGGAAGAGGTTCAACATGAGGGGGAAGACAAGACAGAAGGTGAGAGGTGCTGCAAATTGCAGCGCTACATGACATGCTGACTGAACTCGCAGCAGCCACCTGTAGGAAATGGACCGCACAGTGCGATCTGTACGTGAGGACTTAGCTGCGAGTGTTTTCAGCACGTCTGCAAGAAGAACGGCAGCAGAAATAATGTTTTGACCACGCGGCGTTTTATTAGGTTGTTTATTGATGTGTGTTGACACTGGAGAGCTACATCCTCAGCCGAGCCTCGGCTCCCGCTGTCCACATTATTCGATTTCATTTCACAGTCCCTGAGCTAACAAAGGCAGGTTTTTCTGTCTAGCTACACATTGTGCTCATTCCGAGTAAAGCCCGTGTCAGTGTAAGCTGTATGCGCTCTATCCTGATATTCAGCGTTCTTATTTATGCCCAGTTCCTCCTGAGGCATGCTTTTTTGTTATACAGCACGCTTGACAACAAAATACTTTCTTTTAACATAACCGGTTTCTTGGGTGTTTTCAGATTAAATTATAAGTGGGACTCCTGTGGACTGTTGCACTGCAGAGAGCCACAGCAACATGAAGTTATTCAGGAATAAAGAATGATGAAGATGAAGGTGCGTGTTTTGTTGTGAGGTGGTGGTGGTGGGCCTTGAATTATATATAAAAGACATCAGGAAGAGGAATGCTTCATGTTCAGATCCGTACGTAAGCACGCGGAGGATGCTGGAGGTCCTTGGGAATGAAATTCAACAAGCTGGATGATGGGTAAATAAAGCGTTTTTACTCCTGCCATTCTCAAAGCCTGTGAGGTGCCAGTGGGGAAACCTTTGTAGTTTGTAATGTGTGCCTTCTAATTACAAATTGTCCCTTTAAATTGCTAATCATTTTAGGCATTTTTACCTTTAAACTGTTTGTGTTCTCAAATCTCTCACTTTGAACCTTCTCCATCTGTCTTGGGACTCTAAATATAACACAGCGTTGTGTTTAACAGCCAAAATATATATCAATGTATCTCAGTCCAGGAAGTTCAAATGGTTCATACTGTAGCTAGATTGTCAAAGGGATAATGACAATTTAACAGTATTAATTTGAGGCTAAGAATTACTCAGTGGGCAACCTCCGGGTCTGAAAAGTGAAGCTGAAGTGCCTTAAACTTGCATTCTTTCTAACAGCCAGCAGGGGGCGACTCCTCTGGTTGCAAAAATAAGTCTGATTGTATAGAAGTCTATGAGAAAATGACCCTACATCTCACTTGATTTATTACCTCAGTAAACATTGTAAACATGAGTTTATGGTCTCAATCGCTAGTTTCAAGTCTTCTTCAATACAGCATGATGTTCATTTAGTAAATTATGGTCCCATTTAGAGTCAAATAGACCATAAAGCAGGGTATGCTTTAGGGCGTGGCTACCTTGTGATTGACAGGTGGCTACCACGGCGTTGTCCGGTCTGAGAGTTGTCTGTGTTTTCGTCTTAGAGCTTTAACCCTTTCATAGTGTGTTTTAAGTTCATGAAAGTTATTTGTAACATTTTGGTAGCGTAAAAATGTCCTATTCAGCGATCAGTTGTACTAGGGCTGGGCAATATAAGCTAGAGGCTAGATAACGTTTTGGATATTGTAATGTCGTGATATTGCATACATGTTGTCTTTTCCTGGTTTAAAGGCTGCGTTACAGTAAAGTGATGTCATTTTCTGAACTTACCAGACTGTTCTAGCTGTTCTATTATTTGCTTTTACCCACTTAGTCATTATATCCACATTACTGATGATTATTTATCAAAAATGTCATTGTGTAAATATTTTGTTAAAGCACCAATAGTCATCCCTACAATATCGTCGCAATATCGATATCGAGGTATTTGGTCTGATGTGATATTTGATTTTCTCCATATCGCCCAGCCCTTGGTTGTCCTTAGCACCACCCTCTCGTGTCACTTCTGGTTGGAAAAAAACAGATGGCGACTCAAACTCGAGGCTTCAAAACGGCAGTCCACAAACCAGTTGGTGACGTCTATGGAATTACTATATGGAGGGAACACTAACTATATTAAGCACACAAGTAATTTGAAGGATTGAATTACTATTTTAAAGGAATTATTTATCAATAAATCCCCCTGTAATTCTCTATAGTTTGCAGTGGGGTTACTTTAAACGTTCAAAGTCATACTCCCAAGCCAACCATGTCTAACTAATGCCATAATTCTGGTCAAATTCACTCTGAAACCTTGTTTCCCCCACTTTTCTTCAACATGTATATTGTTTAATAGGGATGTACAGAATTCCGACATTTATGTCAGCAAAGGGAATGCCTTGGATTACTCATTTGGCATCAAATTGCCTCATAAATAGCAGTTGATGTTACCCCTTCATCGTCTGCGATGTCTCCTGCATGGTTATACTGTACAGATCCCGACTGTGGCCGGGATCTAGAACTACAAGTGCACATTAATTTCACTCATCTGTCTTCTGTGGCTTGCATCTGCTATGTATAATTCATCAAGCAACTCTCTATTGATATCCGCATATAAATTAAGTTAGATATTGTGCAGCTCATGAATTTCTAACGGCGTATGTACACAGTGGCACCACAGTAGTACATCGCCTCTGCTGTCTCTGAGAAACGGAGTGAAAAACATTTTGTGTTTTGGAATGTTTTCAGTTGTGAAATGGGTAAAAAAGAAGAAGAGTGGCCGAAAGGCTTTTCATGAAATGTTCGCGAAGCCGAGCCACCCCTCGCTGCTTTGCGTACCAATTATGGCTGGAATCTGCTGGGTCTGTCGGAGATTATGTGGGGTACTATATCTTAACAGCAGACACCAAAAACAGAAAAGGGGCTTCTTTGGCATGCCTGTGTCATTACCGTCGATGCTGCAGACTTGATAGAAGACACACTGACCAAGAGAAGATCAGAAATGCGGAGGAGGTTTGATCGTTTTAACCAAAAACTGGCTTCACACTCAGAAAGTGAGACTGAAAAAACAGGTCATGCTTGGGTTACTGACAACGCTATTAAAAAAAAGAAGATGGTTCAAATGCCATCTGGTCTTTATTCTGTCATATATTTTATAATTACGGTTAATTTATCTTGGCTTATACAATATGCATCATATCTGTGTGTGTTACTTTCGTTTTAAGGGTTAAGTTCTATTTGCAGACGGTTTTAAACAAACCAAACAAATGCTGCTCTCCCATTCTTTACAAAATACTACAGTCATTTGCAAAGACAAGATACCCCTCGCTGTTGTTTAGGCCAATTAGGCTCGAAATCTGCCGGCTTTGGGCTTGCGCCAGAGATTTGGAGAGAAAGTCTTTATTTGTCAGAGAGAGAGGCCTATGAAAGGGATTGAGAGGAAAAAAAAAAAGACTAGCAGATTCCCAGAAATGCACAGAAATCACACACAGACACACACACATACACCATTTCTGTCACTCTCATCGCTTTCTTCTCCCCTCGCTTTCTCTCTCTGCGGACTGCAGCTAGACAAGATGACACATATTCTAAAACCAAGAGACAAACAATTGATTATATACGCTGTAGTTGCAACAAAAATCCACTTTGCAGCCAGGGAATTGTACACAGACACATAAGACTGCAGGAAAGAATGAGCCGCTGCCAGAAAAGCCGTGGTGGATGTGGGAGGGTTGAGTTAGTAGCTCCCTGCTGCACCGCTACCAGTCTGCTCATGTGATATTAATTCAACTAATTTGACGTGCACTGCAGACATGGAATGATGGAAGATGTTTTCTCAGTGTGTCTCTGCGAGGGAACCTTTGGCTCAGAGAGGTTTTTATACTGAAATGGACTATATGGGTCTCTGCAATAGATGAAATAAAATGATATTGATTTCTCAGGCACAGCGAGCAAAGCTGGGGATTACTTTTATTGCAGGCAGGTTACCTTATCTGCACCCTTATTTCTGGTAGATGGTCAATATTAGAGTTTCCACATTCAAAAAGCTCACATTTAAATGACATAGTTGAGGTTTTTACTGTATGGCATTTACCATTTATGAATCCCATTGTGTGCCGGGTCAGGAATAGGTCTCATTTGGTTCACCGGTATTTTACTGTACTGACCCTTAAAGGAAGAGTAGAGGAACATTTAGGGAGATCTATTAGCAGAAATGGAATTGGTTTTCATTAGTGTATAATCACCTGAAATTACAAATTGTTTTGTTTTCGTTAGCTTAGGATGAGCCCTTCATATCTACATAGGGAGTGGTCCGCCATGTTGCATCGCCATGTTTCTACAGTAGCCCTGAACCATTTTTACGTTACCTGAAGGCCACCATAGTTCTCTGACACGCTTGTGAAACTGCGGTAATGTGAGCCGCAGAGTGCAAAACCGTGGTACCGCCAGCCGCTGTCTGACTTCCTTTGCTCCTAAAGTAGTGTTATTATGATGCGGATGGCCTCTGAGCGAGGCGAATGGCGTTACCACGGTTTTGCATTCTGCAGCTCGTGTTACCGAAGACTTGGAAAAGGGGGGAGTGAGCGGAGGAGTCAGTTGGTTGCAATCTGCAACCACACCACTAGATGTCGCCAAATACTACACATTGTACCTTTAAGAAGGTCAGTCACATGGCCGTCTCTGATCGGGAACGACAATGGGTGTCGTGTGCGACAATCAAATGTCTTATCTCGTGTAGTGTGTCAAAGTAGACAACAACCGGCGCAGCATCTGAGACACCTCACGACGTCCCGACAAAAAGTCTAGCATGTTTGATTTTTTATGCCTTCTGTGACGTGTTCGTTATGGCCACAAATGTAAACAATGGCGAAGCGAAAAGAGGAACAATGTTGGTGCCGTGAGGTGGAATTGTGAAATGGAGGAAAGATTTGTGGCGCTACGGCAACAACACCACAGCCTTTTTGATGTTTCCTCGAGGCACTACCACGACAAAAGAATAAAGCTGTCGTGAAATAGCAGAGGCACTTCAGCAACCCGGTGAGTAGTCTACTGCCATTAGCATCAAGCTTCCTTCCTGATGACATCACGCACATCGTGAAAGACGACCAGCGATGATTGGTCGGGGACCGTCGTGTAGTCTGTCATGTCTCTCGGCCAAGTCACGACATGAATTTATGACTCTCAATCGCCTAATCTGACATAGTGACCATCGTAATCGGAAAAATGATTGTGTAGTCTGAACCAGGCATTAGCTCCAGACGTTCAGTGTCTTGATCAAACACACTTCAAAGATGTGAATACTCAGTTGAAAGAACGTCTCCCAATTCACCTGGACACCTTTTGTCTTTTACTTTTTCTCACAGAGTGTATTTATAAGGAAAATCTGTCTTCTTTCCCAAATAAGAAATAGAGGTTATACAAAATTTTATCCCGTGAGGGTTAAAAAATGAAACACTGATTTCCACCTCGTCTTCATTGATGCGTGACAAGTTTGTTGAGCTGTTGAATAATCTGGGATCACAAGGTCTAATGAAACCAACGGCACAGCGAGGTGTCAGACTTTGATCTTTTCGGGGGTTCTTAGCCCCCTAGCACGGCAAGCCTTAAACTGTTATGACGGTGCGTGTGTGTGTGTGTGTGGGGGGGGTGCTAGGGGTGGAAGTTTTTAGATCCCGTCAAGTGTTTCAAAGTGTTACATCATCTCCACGTCTTCCACCAGGAGAATATTGCAGTGAACCCTGTTTTAGAAGGAGTCAATTCCTCTTCCTCCCCGTATAGTGATTTTGATGGGTCAGTGAAGTTACACACTCACACTCATAGGATGCAACCGCACACACCGAGGTACAATAGAGGCACACTTTTTATGTTTTGTATACAGCGTAGGATGTTCTGCAGTCATGCTGTGCGGCGAATTGAATTTCCATTGGTGGCTAGTCAGCCAGTGTTGCTCTTTCTCCCATTATGGCGCATTCTTTAAGACAGCAGGAGGCCGGAGAGAGTAGGAGAGGTCTCCACCAGCCTCCACAGCGGAGGCGCACCGCCCTCAGCTTCATGCCCAGCTGTGGACACTTTTTGTTGGCCGACTGGTCGGGGGCTCAGTGGAGACGGGCTCCATGCTGTGTCTGGCTCATGCACATGATGCACACACACCGAATGCATCCCAGTGCACATACTGTATTAGAAAACATACGCCCACTGTCTTTGTTTTCTGTCTTGGTCGCATACGACACCACGGGGTAAATCGATGGTCAGCAGGTTACCGGCGAGAGTCCAGGGTGCCATCGAGGTCCAGTTGTAGAGAAGCCATGGCAACTATTAGCTGGGTTGTTTCGGTTGCTATGACAGCACAGAGATCACCGGCTTGCTGCAGGGATGGAGGGATAATGGGCCAGTAGAGGGAGGGGATTAGACTCTGTGAGGTGTACATCAAAGTACAGCAAGAAGAAGAACTGATTCTGTTTGATCAATAATAGACTAATATGACAGTAGATACTGTATGCAGTTGCAATGCAAGTGTGATGAAGTGGTTTTAGTTTAAAATGTGCACAGCATCCTGTCATTCTGACTGTATTTTTTTTTAATCTTGACTTATTTTAATATACCAGTATGTGTAATTACCGTGGCTTGGCTGACATCTATTTTTTCATATTCATTCCCATTTATTTTTTTTACATTTACTAATTTATGTGACAAGGTCATGTAAAGGAATACCCAGATAGGCAAAATCTCATTACCTGTGTGGCCCAGAGAGGATGGAACTGATCTATCATTAAAGCGGTATCATTATGACTTGTCGAAGGGGGAATATGAATTTGAAATTCAAATGTTTTATAGTAGCAGCCTGTCATACATACTGGTGAGGGGAGGCCATATGCCGTGATTTTATAACACACCCGTGATTGCTCAAATCTCTGAGGCAAACCTGTGGTCAAAGCAAAATCAATAATGTCATTACATGGCGAGGCACCAGCGTTGCAGAACAGATTAATTTAACTCTATGAAGTGCATTCATAGTTACTGTGTGTTGCTATTTGTGTAGTATTTCTCTGGCAGACAACACAACTCCCTATTTGCTTCTTGATGTAAATCTATCGAGTGCATTCATTCAGAGGTGTCTAAACTCACTTACTAATGAACAACCTCTAGCCAATCGCAATCGATTCCATCCATCCAGACCAAAGTAAATACTTAGATATTTATCACTGCAGTAATTCATCATGTTGTTAATTTTTTTTCTATTGATTATACTGCCTTTTACGACTGTGAGATGTTTTTCTGTAGTGTCTAGCAGTAATTTGGTTGGTACATGTGGGTGTGATGCAGTGCGTTTGTGCATGCTAACGCAGAGGAGAAAGTGTGTGATTTTCTAAAGACTTACAGAGTAGCTCCCACAAGTCTCTTCTTCTTAATCTTCTTCTTCTTCTTCCCCCGCTTCCTCTCCCTCTTCTTCTTCTTCTACTCAGTGCTGAGGTGTTTTGCAATTACAGTTTTGTCGTGTTGACAAGATAGAGCAAAAACAAGGACAAACGGCTGAAAGGCAATTTGGATCTCTCTCATCAACCAAACAGCTTTCTGATGGTAGCCGGCCAGTTCTCACCTCACAGTCTGACTAATTTAGTTCATGTGACAGACTGACTTACTGTTGGTGGTTAGAGTGATCCATATTGGTAGTCTTTTTGGATAATTGCAAAGATAAAGCTGGACAATTTGCTGCAGACTTTGATTTATTCTTCTTCATATAGAAATGCTCTTATTTGTTTCTTCTTTAATTAATTTTTACTGCCACTTTATGACTGTATGACTTTACTTGTCCACCCGATTCAACTGTTGGCCAATTCAATATTTGTTATCGCTCGTTATAAGCACCATAGATGTGAGACAATAGGGGCCTATTGCGTCTACTACGTTGTGAAAGTGAAACTTAAAACCAACACGTTGTAAAGCTTCATGAAACGTTATGTTTTGAGCACAAAAAAAACAGCTTCTTTAGGTTAAGGCAACAAAACAACTTGGGTAAGTTTAGGGAAAAAAACATTGTGTTTTAGCTTAAAATAACTACCTTTCAAAAGGGAAAGTGAAACTTTATGCTTGTGAACACAAAGACAACTACATGTTGTTGGTTTCACATGGGATGCAAACCCTGGTCTCCTGAGTGAAGTGTTTTGTGTCCCATTCATTGCCCCCGACCTATGAAGTTTCACACTGTCTATTGCTGCGTTCCATTTACCTCGAAAATCGTAAGTCGGAGCTGGGAATGATGTCACAACCGAGTTGACCGCATTCCATTGCAACAAGTCAGAAAACTTAATGGGGTTTGCTCCAGCCAGGTTAGCCATTGTTAGCAACACCAGTTGATAGCAACACATTACTCTTACAAGTTGGACAGCACTGTGTACAACTGATTTAACGAGACACAAATAAGACAGCAGTGCTATAAACAATATATTGCTTGAGCTTTTTTATTGTTGATGCGATGGAGAAGGCATCTGGGATTTTGAGGTCAGGGTTGGGGAGGTTCGTCTGACTTTCAGAGAATGAAATCAGACTTTAGGGAGTGTTCCTGTTGAAATTTCTGACAGTTCAAATGGAATGCAGCAGAAACGACAGCCCGTCACTTCCGCTTTCCGTTATAGTTACTCCGGTCGCTAGAGGTCACTGTCATGTTCTTTTATTCCTTCTTTTGGTGATCTACCATGTGAATAGATGACAATACCTACTCTTGGGTGTAGTAGGCCACTACTGACCCACATCTATGAGGCCTATAACCACTGATAATGCACATTCAATGACCTGATAACAGTTTATTTGGCTGTCCTATACAGTCCCATCATATATTTTATGATAATGTGACCCCGCATTCTAGCAAGGCAGCATAAGGATCAAATGGCAGCCATAGCAACAACTAAAGATTTCACGCTTGGGTCTTGCATTGTTAATCATTACTTATAATTATATATTATTTTTTTTATAGTTCCCAGCTTTTTAAACTTTTCCATTTTTGGCAACACACCAATTCCTGTTTACCTCCAAGCCAGATTTGTTGTCCGTTTCCTTGGTAACCATTGTTCACAAAATGCAACTAGACTCGCTGTGCTTGTCGTCTGCAGTATATCGAGGCAGCATGTTTTGTGGGTCTTTGTGTTAAACTCCTGATGCTTCTAACAACAGCACTTGAAGAGTGCATTATACTTAACCAACCCTCAAATAACCTTGATAGCTTGCTATAATAGCTTCTAGGTGAGATGCATTGGTGAACGAATAGATAATGGTGCGTTACCTTTTTCTTTCTCTTTCCGAATTGAGCAATGCATCTTTCTGTGTGTCTCCGTCCATCTATCACCCACACACACACACACACATACAATGGTAGAGGGCACAGCCAAGCCAGGAGGTTAACAACTCACTGAGGTCCCATATGTCTCCTGCAGCAATAGCACATACTAAGAGCCCAATCACACCTCAGAGGAACGGAGGGGAAAGAAAGAGGAAGAACATCCTGAACGCTTTTTAATGACCGACAATGGAGTAGCAGGGAATCGACTTGACACAGCATCTCCGAAAGTCACATTGCGAACTATACGCTCTGATCATTTCTCTGTCTGTTTTTTTTTAATTTATTATTCCTAGACAATGCATTGGATTTATAATGAATTGAATGTTCCGTCCCGTCTGTGTTAGTGTGTCTTTTTTGTTTTCGTGGAAAGCGTGAGTCAGGATTCAGGCGGAGACGTCTCCCGACCTCACTCGCTTTATTCAGATCAAGCAGAGCGCTCTATATTTCAATTTTCAGGGCGTACATGTGTATATGCGCAAGCACACATTCTGTACGCACACACACACACATAGTTAGACAGACTAACCAGCTGCCCCAAGGCTTTTTGGCTTGTGAAAAGGGACAGAGAGCTCTATTGTTTTCTCTGTGATTCAGTTATTACACAGAGATTAACACAGTGGAACTCTTCTGTGACACCCAAGGGCTTTGGACCCAGAGAGAGCAAGCACTGAATGCCTTTATCTTTCTCTCTCTCTCTCTCTCTTTCTCTCTCTCGGTAGCCCTATCTCCCTCTATTTCAGACACACACATACTTGCACGCGATGTTACGCACTTATTCAGGCATTGCCAAACAAACAGTTTGCAATTATTGCTAGCACAAACACACACACACACTCCGCTCATGCATTTGTCTGGTGGAATGTGTTCAGCGGCTGATAAGGAGGAGAATAGGACGACAACATTAGAACAGAAATGCCAGCGCAGCAACAGTTCTGTAGCACATGTACACACACACACATTCACATGCCAGACATATAGGATCATGTTATAATACTACTGGTAATGATGTGACAGATGCTGCATGGCGGGTGCAGCAGCAAGCAAAAATATGTTATAGAGATACAACTTTGATGCCCATTAATTTACATTACAAATAAAAAGACATTCAGATATGGCGTTTGCAGTTCTCTGTAAAGAAGATGATGAACAACAGCGTGTGAAAGAAATTTAGAAAGAGAGGAGGGGGGGATGGCAAGGAGCAATGGAGACCAGAAAATGGAGAGGGATAGAGATAGTGACAGCGAGAGAGAGAGAGTAGAGTGAGAGGATGACGTCATGCTGATAGGACTGAGGCTGCTCAGTCCCAGTGGGATCTCCCTTCCTCTGACAGATCTACGGCACCTCAGTGGGATCAAACACTACCAGCAGGAAGACGTTCAGCTCCGCACAGCTGGAAGAGCATGAAAATAACATCCAAGCCTTGCATGTGCGCCTTCACCTCCGTGTTAGTGTTTGCGAAAATAGGTGTCAACTGTTCACATGCGTCACACATCAGATGGCCCCAATTTGTATCTATTTAAATTCCCATCGCTGCATGTCTCCGACTTTATATTCTTTCTATTTGCACTCCGTCTTAGATGCATACAGTATCTTTCACCCGACGGACCCGGTACCGGTTTCTAAAAGACGAGGCCTTAATGCTACTAAAACAACACTCCAAGTGTATTTTGTCCAAACAATATTTGTTTGCCAATGATTTCAATATTTTAGTTACAAAATCAACGCACGAAAATTTTTATTTTTACTTTGTAATATTTTTGACTGTTTTTATATTGAATGTATATACTTGACCTTGGATTCTTTTTTGTTATCTTATTTACATTGTTATTGATCTTATTTGTTATTATCTAAGTTTTACTTGATCATATTTCATTATTTTAATAAAACTACTCCATTTGGAGCCAAAATTATACAATTTAGTTTTTTTTTTTTATTGATTTTATACTGTGCACAATGGTATATTGTGATGATACACAGGGGAAATGTCATGGCCAAAGGCTCCATTGTGTGCTCATAGCCTCCTGTAGTGGATATCAGTAGTATTATATAGTATTATATATGTAGTATATAGGCCAGATTCCCTTTCAAGATGTAGAAAACCCATTTGGCACACTTCGGGTATCCAAGTGGCCAAATGGAGAGTCCTCCTGGTCCTGTCCTTTCTAAAACCTTTGTAGAATCTATGTGCTTTGTGTTATTTATATCTGCTTTGGCACAGTTGTAGTCAAGGAGTTGCTGAGTGAATTCAGTGGCATCTCGCTATCATGGTGTTATCCACTGTCTAATCTGGAAAACATTTTAGGCAAGGATAAACATGTCAATTTTCCCTTTGGTTCATCACAATTTACTCAGGCATAGTAACAGTCACAGTGTTACTTACATTTGGGATGAACTCTCTGAGCTCTTACCTATCCATAGAGACCAAGATCATGCATATAGACCTGTAGTTATGGACCTATTCTTGATTTATTTTGGGTATATCTGTCTAGGCAAACCACACCTTCCAGCACCCTAGTAGTTGTTAGTTAATAGTTGCATTGGTCCTGTGATGTGGCGGGTTTATCCTTTTGGACAGTTTATAAGATCCTTGGTGTAATGCAAGCATTTGATGAAGCCAGAAGAGGCTCCTTATATATCGAAAACCGGTGATTTAGTCTCTGATCTTTACTTACAGGTGGTTTCATAGCTCTTACTGTATATGTAAATGCAGAATAGCAACATGCAATACTGATGACAGCATGTGTGTATGTGTGTGTGTGTGTGTGCACTTGGCTGCCATCTCATGTAAATTATGCATTAAATGTCAAGGTTGTGAGGAATAGGAGGATGTGTGGATGTGTGTTGATAAAGCCATGTTCCCAACAGCTCCCAGCCTCTCTTATCCAACACTCAGGAGTATACAGCGCTCTCCCTGTCATACCACAGCGCAGCCTCTACACTGTGGCTTTATATTATAGGTTTCATACTGTGCTGAGCTCTGCAGCCAACAGACGCCTCTGCTATGGATGAAAATGATAAAACTTTATATTGTAGTAGGCTACATTATAAATGGGAAGCTGCTTGCTGTGGATGGAGTGGAGTCGCAATATATGCTGAGTTACAGCTGAAGCTGCTTTCGACAGGCTGTTCTCATACACCATTCATATCTATACCTACGAAAAGTATTGCACTGTAATTCGTATACATCCCCACAAAATCAATTTGTATGTAAACCACCTAATTGTGAACCACGAAGTACTATAAAGAGTGACAAACGCCACCTTAACTCTTTGAGTTCAATGCCTAACCTTAACCATGTCGCGGCAGTTTCCCAAAATCTGGGTTACCTTCTAGACGCAACCTGTAAAGAGGAGGTCGGGCTGGATAGGTGGGTCAAAAAACATTGTTAGCAAAGTCAATGTTGCATAACTGCCATACTGAAGTTACTACACTTCCGGTGTTATTTTAACCCAAACCTAAACCTAACTAGCCTAAGTAGTTTTGTGGCCTAAACCTAACCGAGTTGATCTTTTCCTAAACCTAACTAAGTAGTTTTGTTGCCTAAACCTAACTAAGTAGTTTTGTTGCCTAAACCTAACTAAGTAGTTTTGTTGCCTAAACCTAACTAAGTAGTTTTGTTGCCTAAACCTAACTAAGTCGTTTTGTTGCCTAAACCTAACCAAGTTGTTTCCTGTGAGGAGGGAAGTTTATTTTATTTATTTGATCAATGTGTTACTTGCATCTTAAAATTACTCCGTTTGTATTAAAATGCCAGAGATGATATTTTCCTTGAAAAATATTTTGTAAGTGAAATGAAGTGTTTATTATTGGTAGCTGCTATTTGTGCTGCTGTTCAGAGAGTATCACCAAGGCTGGTGCTATGTTCGAGGGCGAGTAAAAGTAGCATTTGGGGGGAGGGTCAACTTTATGAATTTACTTTCTCAGCTGGTTGCTGGATTCAAACTAGTGAGGCAGTCTAGTATATACTGTACGTATGCATCTATTTTGGTTTAAAAACAGCTAGTTATGTAAGCAATTTAAATACGCTGTGTGCTTTTGTGTGAGTGCATGTGCAAGCAGATTGTGTTTGAAACTCACAGAGGGTCACATGATCATCAGGCTGAGCGGGGTATCTGTGAAGTCTTCTCTCTCTCTCTCTCTCACTTTCTCTCTCTCCTTCTTGTTCCTTCCTTTCGTTTCTTCTTTCGCCATCTCTGTCGTTTCCTTTCTCTCTCTCTTTTTCTCTTTATCTATCCAGCTTGTTTAGAAATAGTGACCTGTCAGTTTTGATCTCCCACTCTCCAAGTAGATGCCCTACTTATTTAGTGGGGGTGGGGGGTGGCATCACACTGTAGATTGGAGAGTGAAATGCAAACAAGAAGAAAAACAACTGGAAGCTATCTTGGAAGGAGGCAGAAATTAGCACAGAGGACAGGTTTATTGAAGCCCCAACAATGTCTGCTTGTATCTTAACTAGGGCTGTCAAACGATTGAAATATTTAATCGTGATTAATCACAAGATTGTTCATGATTAATAAATCACCAAATTAATCACACATATTTTATCTTTCCAAAATGCACCTTAAAGGAAGATTTGTCCTACATTTAATACTCTTATCAAACATGGGAGTGGGCAAATATGCTGCTTTATGCAAATGCATGTATATATGTATTATTGGAAATCAATTACCAACACAAAACAATGACAAATATTGTCCAGAAACCCTCACAGGTACTGTATTTAGCATAAAAAAATATGCTCAAATCATAACATGGCAAACTCAACAGCTGTCAGTGTGTCAGTGCGCTAACTTGACTATGACTTGCCCCAAACTGCATGTGATTATCATAAAGTGGGCATGTCTGTAAAGGGGAGACTCGTGGGTACCAATAGAACCATTTTCATTCACATATCTTGAGGTCAAAGGTCAAGGGACCCCTTTGAAAATGGCCATGCCAGTTTTTCCTCACCAAAATATAGCGCAAGTTTGGAGTGTTATTTAGCCTCCTTCTCGACAAGCTAGTATGACATGGTTGGTACCAATGCATTCCTTAGGTTTTTCTGGTGTCATATAATCCCAGTATCTTCACTCTAGCTTTAAAACTGAGCCTGTTACCATGTAACAATCGCAAGTTGCGTTAATGCCTTAAAGAAATTAGTGGATCAACTATCAACTCGCATCAACTTTGACAGACTCATGTTAAATACAGAATGTAAAACTAATAAAAAAACAGCCAGATATTTCTTTGGTCCTATATCTCCTTCTCCCTTTTGGTCCTGCACTCTTTCATTAGACCACAGACCGAGTCAGGCCTGCTGTCTCAGAGATAACACCCAGGTAAATGTTGGCCCCTGTCCCCTTTGAATGCCAATCATATCCTCACGTAGTAGACAGCTTGTGATGACTATCACGGTCAAGGTTATCAGCTGAACCCACTTTACCCTCGCTGCTCTCTCTCCGGCTGTGTAATGTCTTATTCTGTCGCACACTTTCTCCTCTCCGTGTCTCCAATAAGTGTTTAAGGTGGGATATGCCGCTTTTAGAAAGCACTCCTTTCAGTCCAGTCACGCCATCCCTCCACCTGTCAGAAGTGCATGTAATCTCCAGCATTAACAGGTTAGTGCTCTACAAAAGTCAGTGGCTCAGATGATAATTGTGCAGACATGGGCGAGCGATGACTTGAGAGTGACGCATGTTAGCATTCTCTTTTGAATACCAAGCAGTCCAGTGGGATAACATGCTCATATAGTGGATTTAAATGTACATACGGAAGTGTAGGTTTATACATACATTGTATAATTTTCTTCACAGTAGCTCACATCCTGAAGATTTCAACTTGTATCGGGAGTGGAGACATAGAGTGCTCCAGGGATGATGTATTTTTGAGTTCCCTCGACAAAAAGCCAATGGAAAAATAATCTCAGAAAATAATCTCTGTGGCAAACACACGTTTATGGTACTTACCCGTTTTGTTCAGCAAGATAATCTTCACAAGTGAACAGCACTTTTATGATTTTTGAAGCGTGAATGCAATCGCCAGAAGTAAACAGCTAACATTGGGCTATGAACTGCACCACGGTCACATGAGTATACAATACGAGTCTGTAAAGGCGGACGAGTCGGCGTGTTGACGTTCAGTAGTCTCATTTAGCCACGTTTTAGCAACCTGCCTTTTTTTAAGACACGTAAGAGCTTCAAAATTCACGAGTGGGATATTTACTGATGTATTTAGGACTCATTCCTGTAGCACTCTAAAGAGGAAACAAAAATATTGCCTTCACTTAGTTATGTCTTTAGTTAATAGACATAACAAATAGGATTATATGATGACTTTCAGCTGTGTATAGTGCTTTATTCCCAATATCAAAGGCTGAAGCTCCTTTTAACTGTAACGTAGCCCTGTTTCATGAGCACAGGCAGAGAAACAATGGGGCAGTAGTGTTTTTCAGCACCACGGACAGCTCCAGGGTGTCTCTTCATAGCAAATAGCTGGTGTCTGCAGTTCTATTTGGAGCTTTCATGTCCAGCATTGGCTATCGCCAGCCTGATTTCTACTACGGGAGCCAGCCAAAACACACTCATTATTAATGTCAATCAGTTTTTCCAAATAGCAAAATTACCAAGGTTCGTTTTTGGAACTAGTTGCCCGCAGCCGCGAAAGCCAGACTCGCCCTTTCAATTACATTAATGAAGGTTTTTGAGCTGCTCGGGGTGGCCTCAGCCCGAACAAGCCACATTTGGCTGTGCTTTTGGACGAGGCGGTATAATGATGCTTAATTTCTTCAGCTGGGCCAGCTGGATCGTGCTGGACCTGAGGCATAAAAATAAAAAATGTTAACAGGAAGACAAAGAACTATCAGATTACATTGAAAGTAATTATCTCCCGCGTGTCTCTACTAGAGAGAGGATTGTAAAAGTGTGGATTTTTCCACTGAACGTGGAAAGAAAGAAAGAAGTTGGTAAAAAGCTCAGTGTAACAACTGTCATTGTATAATTAGGATATTGTAAAGCAAGTGCAATAGGGTCATGCTGGCTGTGTTATACGGCTTGCTAACTTCCTTGACAGTACTCGTAGTACTTGTGTATTTAAGTTTTACTCTCGCCATGGTGGGACAGGGAAAAACATTTACTTTGATAGAATTTTGAAATATAGAGGCATGAGAAATGATATAATTGGAGAAAACTGTGATATGCTGCCACACCGCAGGGGCTAGATAAAAACATATTCTCTTTTCTTTCTTTTATTTTTAAATTTGGCCCTTCCCAAATTCACAGCCGATTCTGAACATTGGCAAATGTTCAAAGGTTTGCAAACACTGTGAAATGCTTATCGCTTTGTGTTCCCTTACAGGATTGCAAGTCAAGGACAATGCTTCTGAGACTTAAAGAAAGCTTTCAGTGATTGTAAAGAAACAGTCGGAGCCTTCCCTCGGGCAGATACTAGTTGTTAGCATTGACCCCCTATCTTTCTTACAAGACTGTATTTCCATTGCTATATTTGGGGATAGTGCATTGTTTCATTATATTCATGCATTTGCGTGCTTCAGGGAATGCCTACCATATGAAATGGGTTCTTGCTCATGCAATATGTCATTGCAAGTACAGTGGGGTTCCTGCACTGTCACAATGCATAAGTAAAACAGTCGGAATGATCCACACACACGAACATATACAGCAAGTTTAGATCTTAGATATGTAAGTGAGATAATGAATGGGGCATAGGATATCATTATATGGTCTTTCTTCACAGTAGAGAGGGCAGTGACAAATAATCTGTGTTGTGGAGTCTATGATTCATGAACAAATGTGGTTGTTTTTTAGAGAAGGATGTCAATAAATAGTTAAAAATGTGAGACAGATGGAGAGAGAGAGTGGGCTACTGTCTGGCCTGCTGGCTGACTGACTGACTGATGTCGAGACAAATGATCCAGGTTGATGGCGTGACTCTGAGCTAATCCAGGAGCACTGGGCACCATCGCTGAACCATGTCATACAGATCATTCAGTCAGTTAAGTGTGACAAATGCGAATGGGTGAAAAACGACATGAACTTCAAGGTGTGTATGTGTAGTAAGTTTAAACCCCACATCGGCAATATATCACTGACAAATATTTCTATTATTTTGATATATGTACAGGGAGCCAATGAGACTACTATAGCCACTCTCACACAAGAGCACATTTCCCATAAACCCCGTCACTTATTGCCACAAACACAACTCTGTTACAGCACTCACTCCCTCTTCCCCAATGCGAGATTTTCCACTTGGTTGAGAAAATCAGTTTGGTTAGTGTCAGACTGCAGAGGAAGGAAGACTGTTTGTTTGTATCCTGTGTGCGTGCGCGTAGTTGGCAGCATGCCGATTATAAGGAGATTATCAGGTGCACATTGTTCTGACAGGTGTGAAGGGAGTCTGAGGGAGGTGTGAGACAAAAAAAAGAGTTGAGTCCCAGGAAAGGAAGTGCCTGATTTCTTCCCACCTTTCTCTCCTACACTCTCCTTTATCTTGTTTTCATCTTCTGTCCTCTTGTCTAGTCTTCAACCCCTTTACTTCTTATCCTCCTGATCGTTTGGCCTCTCTTGCACACATACTTTACTATTTTATCCACATTGCATAGTTTCCATCGAGGAGTGTGCGTACGTCTTGGATTTCGGAGGTGACGGTGGCATCGATGGCATGCTGCCTTCCTGCTGACAGCTCTGGCTTTGGGAGGCGACAGTATAATTTCAGACGTGTTAATGAGCCACGGTATCTAGTAGTCTGCCAGTCAAGGTGATGAAACCTGCTTATGAGCAGTCATTGTTTCCAGACACTAGACACAACAATGTTGCATTTGTAATCACCAAAAGTCTCATCTCCTTGTTTTCCCCCCTCTCGCCAGTGTTGTTTTGTTTCAGATAACTCACAGTTTGCATTGACATGTCTTTGACTCAGGGTACAGTCGTTGAAAAGGTTTGGATACAAATCAAAGTCAAGGTTATTGCCAGCGGACTTATAAGGTCTATTTAAGGTCAAAAATTTGTAAGTCAAATAAAATGTCTTGGATCCCACTGGTCCAAATGTGATGAAGCTTGGGAGACATGATGCATCTTGACACGTGTCAAGTGTCTATGGAGAATGACCAAAGACTGTATAAGAAGTAGACGTAGTCACCGTGACATCACCCATTGGTTTGTGGATTGCCGTTTTGAAGCCATGAATTTGATATTTTGTCCGTCGACATCTTGCTTTTTTGGCCGTCACTATCTTGTTCTTTTGCAACCAGAAGTGACACGAGAGGGTGTAGCTAAGTACAGCCGAACGCCGAATAAGGCATTTTTAGGCGACCGAAATGTTACAATTAAACTTTGATGAACTGTAAACACACTGAGAAAGGGTTTTGTAAGCACTCCCAGACCGGACAACGCCGCGGTAGTGACCTGTCAATCACAAGATAGCCACGCCCTAAAGCATACCCTGCTTTATGGTCTATTTGACTCTAAATGAGACCATCATTTACTAAATGAACATCATGTTGTAAGACATTTGCGTTGAAGACGTGAAACTTGCGATTGAGACTATAAACTCATGTTAACAATGTTTACTGAGGTAATAAATCAAGTGAGAAGTAGGCTCATTTTCTCATAGACTTCTATACAATCAGACTTCTTTTTGCAACCAGAGGAGTCGCCCCCTGCTGGCTGTTAGAAAGAATGCAAGTTTTAAAGCATGTCCACATTGGCTTCACTTTTCAGACCCAGAAGTTGCCCACTGAGAATGACATGCTTCACAACGATTTGTACAGTACATTCAAGATCAAATGTCTTATTTTCAGAACATCAAATTCATTTTGATGACCCCCTTTTCTTTCAAAATGATGTGTTTTCTGCTTGTCCATGAAGTAACACATTCCTAATTGCCATTCACATGCACTACTCTACCCGTAGAGACAATATAGTCAGTGGGTCTGGGATCAAATGACACCATGGTGGGCTTTTCTCTTCTCTGTATGTATATCTGTCTCCTTTTCCCAACTCTCCTACTTCGTGCATTCCTAACGTCAAAATACAGGAAAAGAAAACCCAGACTGTAAGGAGGAAAGTTTACAATGTTTTGTGGCAGGAAAAAAAAAGTTGGAATAATTTCTACCTCTCTCCTCTGGTTTCCCTGACTGTGGAAGTAGAGATTTCTGACTTTGTATGCAGATGGTTTCTCCTGCATGTCTTCAAACCCGGCACCCAATCTAGGTCAACCATCTCGCTGCTTCCCAACCGCCAGACTGAGCTGTGTGCATACTGTATGTGTGTGTGCGTGTATGCACAGCACATTCAGCGCTCCGGGCTACAACAACAACAACAAAAAAATTTAAATATATTTGCTAAGAGAAATCCATTGCATATTAATTTTCACTATAGAGGACTTCCAAATAATCGGCGTACTTAGAGTAATACAGTAGAGTGTATCATAGAAATGCTACAGTAGTAATAGCTGGAGGTATTGATTGAAATAATCGATGTTGCTGTCTCTGTCGACTGCTTGCGCTGGGGCTCTTGAAAGCGAGCAAAACAGGCCTGAGGCATTAGATCACAGTTGTCTGTGACCAGCCTCCTGAATCACTGGAGCTGCCGGAGACGTGAACCACACCCACCTCCAGTCTCACTCCGTGCTCCGGTATCGCCTCTTCTGGGGTTATTCGAGTTTGTTCATTTCTCCGAGGGAATATATACTTGACAAACCATCAATATGCATTTTTTCAAGACGTGCCTGTGGACGTTCACATTATTATCCAATTTATAAGCTCTGGGAGTCTGGGACTACATAAGCACCAAATGCTTCAAAACTACTGAATTCCTATTTGTATCATTTAGTAGTTATTTGTAGATTTGCACAAATGTTCACACATGCATTAATATATATACATGAATGATTTATATTTGTGGTGAATGTGTGTTTACGCATGTGCTCCTTGCCAGAAGTCTACTACTAATGTGCCCACACAAATGTGGCAATGATGTATGATGGTGTAATTCTTGATATATTAGTTTAGATTCAAACCAAATCTTTACATACCAGGACTTTTGCTACCACTGTTTCAGATTGCCTATAAGCCTTGGGAATGCGTCTTTCATTTGTGATTGACACTCTAATATTTGGTTTGCTGGTAAACTTTCATTTATATTAAAGACACACAGCAAGTTCCCATCATAGATGTTTTCTTAAAACTACAAAAAAATCTCTGGAGAGTTGTAAAAGGATAGTTTGGGTGTTTTGAAGTGGGGTTGTATGAGGTACTTATCCAAAGGCTATATTTGGAGTATTTTCACTGCTTTACTCTGCTGTCAGACAGCCCTTTCTGACAGGGAACTGAAGCTGTTGTATCCATCTAAGCTCTTACCAAAGCCACCAGACTCCATTGAAAAAACGTGTAATTTTACCTCGCAGAACACGGGGGGTTTCTGGTCTACTGCTGCTTCGATCAGTTATTTTGTTTGTGCTATTATGTGACTTTGCTGAACTCACCAAAGTCACACAAGAGACCGGCAACTCACGTGTTCTGCAAAGTAAAATCACAGGTTTTTTCAATGTAGTCTGGTTGCTTTGGGGAGAGCATAGATAACAGCATCACTTCTCCGTCGGAAACAGACTGTATAGCTGTCTCACGGCAAAGTAAAGCAATGCAAATAGTCTAAATATAGCGTACACTTATACTGATATTGACAGTTTTTTTTTTAGATAGGCCTTTTTTAAGGTGGCTAAAATACGTTTTGCTGCAGGCCCTGTCCACAGCAGTACATTGCTTTACTTCAGTGCAGATACTCCTGTCTGCTTCTCCAAACTGGGGCGTGCTGACCGTCATACACTGACTATAGATAAGCACCTCATACAACCACACTTCAAAACACCTGAACTATCCCTTTATAAGTCTCAACCCGGTGCATAGGAGGCCCTGAATGGAATGAATAAATATTCTCCTGGGTTGTAACATCTTTGAACTTTGTCCACATGAAGGTTTGGACCACTACAGTTCCAGTTCCTGACCCCTTTCAGACTTAATTGATGTGTAAAAAAAACATAAAAAACAATCAGTGAAATATAGCATTTTGTCATTTCTGTGCAGGGTTTATGAGATCAAAACTCACTGAGATGGTTGTCAGATATGGAGAGCGTGTTAAAATATGTTTTATCGTACTTTTATCTGTTAGTTTTAGTGTTATTCACTTCAGTTCATTAAAATTCTGCACAAGAGAATACTGTATCTATTTTTAGTTGTGGGTGTGTGCATATTTAAAACTGTTGACGTGCTTGTCCACACAGAGTTGCTATGTGGCGTGCATGTTTATGTGTTAGTCCATATGCATGTGCCACGCAAACCTCTCCATCTCTCTGCCGTGCCAACTGAATTATGCATTATTCAGAGTTTAATATTAGACGTTATAAGGAGGTAAATTGGAGCTATCAATCATCCAAGACATTCATATGTGGCAGACTTTAGGAATAATTCAAAGCAGTCTTTGGAAATCAGGAGTGATTGGCTGGGGAAATTGGGTGTGGAAATTGTAATTATTATTTCTTCATTTCCCAAGCTTTGCCTCGTTCTGATGACATTAGCATTATTAGTCGTATGTTTGGGACAATTAATATTTGAGCTCTTGAGGATTCCGGTGAGGCGCACACAGCTAATGAGTTACAATCAAAACTCAGAAAGTCAGACGTATCTATCAAGTCTAATTTACACGTCTCTCATTATGAGTTTTAAAAAACAGGAGAATATTAAATATAATGGTCGCTCACAGTTTCATATGGAACTATGCAGATTTGATAGCCATCAAATTGTATTTGAGATTCTAATTAAATGAACAGATTGGCATGAGTCCTTTTTAATGAAGCATAATGGTTAACAGCAATAGATAGACAGCACTTAGACCCAGTGGAATACGTCATTAACAGCTGTGCCCCTGTGAGTAGTCAATGTGCGTGTTTTTCTTTGAATGCTTGCGGGGTCAAGAGACACCCCATCAGAAACCATAATTTTCAGAGAAGCGGGTTTGCGTCATCAAAAGTGTGGTCTAATATGCATGAATAGCCGTATCACACTGAGCCGTTTTAGAAATATTTGTCTTTGAAATGTGATACAGTGTATTAGCTCCTCTGAGGCCAATTTAAGCATGTCAAAGAAAATACTGACTATCCAGTGCACAACAAAATGTTGTGTGTGTGTGTTTCTTTTAATAGGGCTGGTCCACAGAAAATAAAAGCCCTACACCAACGTTTGATCTCAAAAACAACCAGCTCTGAATTGGAACTGGATCCAAATTTATTAGAAGTGGATATTTGTTTTACAATAATTGATGCCTGAAACAGAAGTTTTGACTTCTGAACTTCAGCCGGCTGTTTGTGCATACACTAATGTATAGTGTTTATGATGTGGCGACCAAAGCTAGTACCTACATTTGTGGCCAAGACACACAAAAGACAGCAGTGATACAGTAAACTTGTTTACAATACCAGAGACGAAGTCCTCAGAATCACCAAACAGTAGTACTTAGGGCTGCGTATTGTCAAGAATCTGACGATACGATACGTATCACGATACAGGGCTTCTGATTCAATATATTGCGATATATTGCGAAACTGTTAGCAAGGCGATATATTGCGATTTTTAAAAAAATCTAATTTTAGGAAAACTGTTATAGTATGAAGAACACACCATCAAAATGTTTACTTTTTTATGCAATCAGAACAGTACAATTTGCATCTATAACAGTCCCTGCAACATCCAACATCATAGCACTACTTTGAGAGAACGAAATAATAATAGAAATAAAGTTTAACTGAGTTAATCTTTGCATGCAAACTATTAGTTAAAAATCAATAGTGTTTTTGTGAATCGATACAGTACCACAAAACATAATATCCTGATATTCGATATTTTCTTACACCCCTAGTATTACTACTTGTGTATGGCAAGATACTGAATATTTACACTTTACTTTATTTTACATTTTAACCAAAAACAATCGCAAAAAAATAATCATTTATGAAAAAAGACAAATCACTATTTATGGCAGCCCAAAACTGCTGAAAATATCTTCTATTTTTTCTTTCTATTTTCACAAATTGTTGCTAATTAATAGGTATGGATGTTAAATTGACATTTCTTCGTAATTCTATCTGGACCGGAGCAACAGCAAAATATGCTTAAACTCCTTTTGCAATTTACCTTGCATTTCTGGGCCTAGGTGTTTGATTTAAGACATTGCTACACAATGACTGGCTGAAATGACATGCCTCATATATCCAGAGAAGTGGAGTCGAGTTTGATAGCAGTAAAAAAAAAAAAAAGATCTGCTATCCTAAACATCAGTGGTAAACATTAGATTTTGGTGACAGCCTCTCAGGAGTAATCCATTGTAAAAGACAGAAAGATGGCAGGTCCTCTTGCCTCAACAGTTTAATGCAGCCACAAAGCATGTTACATCACAAGGAAAAAGACTGACTCACTGGCTTATCCGTGAACATAAAAAACTCTCTTTCTGCTGTCACCCATACTCCATGCTTCTACCACAGACATGAATACAAAAAGTTACCAGTCCAAAAGTCCGGAAATATCTGCAGTATGAATGTAGGGAATATCTACGTGAAGTGTAGACAGAGCAGATTGTTACACATTGAAGATTAAAAGAGTAATAAACACACGTGATCACAAAGGCAGCATTATTCATCAAAGCCCAATGTAAAAATTATGGATGCTTTAAGCTGTTGTACTTAAGCTGTTGTCAGTTTGATACAAGACTATGCTAAGTAGGTATTTAATTGTTAAAACAGTCAGTCAGGATACAGTACGAGACAATATTATTTTTCACAATGTAAGCCAATTTTTATTATGCAATAAATGCAAATATTCTAAATCAAAAGTTGGGGATTTTATAAAGCATATATTTGGGACTCCACTGCTGATCCACTCTGCATTCATAACTGAATACAAGTGGGTAGTATATTTGAACATTTTAGTTTATTCTAACACGGATGTGAACGATGTATGAATGTGATTGTGACATTTGGAATAGTTATATTTGCCTTTTTTTTAGCTAACTTTCCTGGGTCATCAAGGAACGGACAATATGACTCTTGTTCGTGTTAAAAACTGGTCCTAATGTTATATGAATATTTCAGCTTAGCTGCCCCACTATTCTGTATCATGGGAATGTAGGTTCCAGTGGTTATGAATGCATTTACCAGTCATTGTTGTAGCATTCCGTGTGTTAGATATATGTTGAGTTATAGTGGGAGTGAATATGAAGTCAAGTGTTTATTGTGCTTTATTGGTTAAATATGTACTTTTTATATTATCATAGCCTACATAATATTATGTCATGATTGTATTTGGTCATTATCTGTTGAATATTCTGCATTATTTTAAATAGCAGGACTCAAACTTAAGGAAAAGAATAAAATAGAATTCAGCCATCACTCATGGGATTACTTACACCTGTGCTTTTCCCTAATGTGACATGTCAAAATGTCTTCCATGATAAACGCCACTTGTGTGTTGGCATACAGTAGATCTGCAGGAGGATTCAAGCTCCACCTACAATATTTTACACCCCTAAGGAACCCCTTTGAACCTTTTTGTACAAGCCATCATACAATTCTTTCCAACTGAGATTGCATTTCAAAGCCTTGTAAATATTTCAGCGGTGTCATTTCATGTGAAGGGGAGAAGCAGCACGCTTTTGATTGTGCTTCTGAGTCCTCACTCAAACATGCTGAGGACAACGGCTTCCTGATCACGCAATACTTGGGACATGGCCTGGGATGGAACGGGAGATGTGACTTAAAGAGACAAAGTAGGAAGAAAGTCTTATATACAGTGACCAGCGACCATGGGACAGCACAGACCCGAAAAAAAAGTAAAAGTTAGAAGAGAACAAAAGGAAGAAAGGAGGATAAAAAGAGAAGTTAAGGTCAGAGGCGAGAGCAGGGCAGTGCAGCCGTCAGACAGCTGATGGGTCATGGGGTAAATGGAAAGGACACCTCACCTCAGAGGAAGGTGTGTGTATGTGCTGAAAGTGTATGTTTGTTTGAGCATGCACATGTTCATGTAAGGTGTGTTCAGCCGGAAGGGGGCAGGTGTGGAGGCCTGTCAGGTCATGGTGTGAGCACGGGTTGGAGGTGCCCATCCTGCCAAATTCTATGACTCAAGCTGTGAGTAACCTCTGTGTTTGTACGCATATGCATGTGTTTTTGCCTGTGTGCGGAGCAGAAGAACTTTTTTTTTGTAATTGTTAGCAGACCATAACAACCAAGTAGACCAAATGCCCAAACTTGATATAAATTCATTAAATTTAACTAAACATAAAACCTGGAAACTAGGTGATGAGATGTCATTTAAGCCAGCCAT
This sequence comes from Sebastes fasciatus, assembly GCF_043250625.1. NCBI lineage: Eukaryota > Metazoa > Chordata > Actinopteri > Perciformes > Sebastidae > Sebastes > Sebastes fasciatus. Next base: position 16,167,366 of record NC_133815.1, on the reverse strand, counting down.
TCTCAACCAGTGGGCCGCAGCCCACCGGTGGGCCGCAGAGCGCCATCTAGTGGGCCGCGGAGGCAGTGGTACTAGATTATTTTTTTATTATTATTTAGCAAAGTGAACAGGTAAAACCTAAAGGAGGTAAGATGCCAGCTGCCGTAAAACCAAAGCCTATTGAAGGAGGCTGAGACACGGGCGGACACGGGTCTTGTATTGGGTATAACACATGCGCAGTGTAACTGGAGCTGCGGTCGTGCGTTGCGATCGGCTCAATTTCGGCGAGTGCAGAGCAGATATTACTGCGCATGTGCGGTACCCCGAAGGCGCGTTGATTAAGTGTGACCCAACCTCCTTCAATAGGCCTTGTGTAAAAACACCAAACATCATCAGGTAGAGACAAACGTGTTTGCCACTGTTAGCTTGTTACCTTTGGATTTTGGACCCTTTCTCTGTGGATCCTGCTTCAGAAGACATAGCTCTCTCCACTGTGTTGGAAAATGAACTGATGGAACTATCAGCAGACAGCAGCCTGAAGCTTCAGCTCACACAAGTAGACCTTGCTCCATTCTGGATACTGGCTGCCAGTCAATATCCCTCTCTGTCAAAACGGGCAATCAAATTTCTGTTGCCTTTCACCACCACCTATTTATGTGAGTCAGGGTTTTCCATTGTGACTGTCACAAAATCAAAGGCAAGGAACAAACTGAAAACAACTTTGAATGCTACTTTGCGTGTCAGCCTGTCACCCATCCCACCACGACTTGATCTCATTATTTCCCAGAGGCAAGCCCAAGTGTCTCACTGAGGGTAAGCAGAATATGTATTTTGGTCATTACAGCTGACAGTGGCATAACACATATCTACAGCCCAGTTTATTATTTGTTGTATAAACATGTTAGGTTTTTTACTCATTTATTTGGAAAGGTGGTCCTCGGAAATGTTTTGACAATCACAAGTGGGCCTTCAGTTACAAAAGGGCTGAGAACCCCTGATTTAAGCCTTTAAACCTAAAGCCGAATACCCTATTACTTGACACACTATGTGAATGTTCAACTCCAAAAACCTCAACCAATATTACTGCATTTAGTATAATCAGTAGACTGATTTATCAAACGTATTTAACTAAATCCTAATTTACAAACAAATATTCATCATATTTTTTAGGATCCGATTTTAATAGGCAGCATATGACTCATTTTAATCGTCAAGCTAAGAATGTATTTTGTTGGTCCGATTACTATCAGAGTCCTGCCGACACCGAGTCGGATTAGATACTTCACCTACAAGTGTTGATTAAATATATATTTGACACATTGAAATAGTAACAGCTGTAGCCTTATAAATTAGGCCCACCTTATTTATCATGTTCTACTAGAGCCAACAGAATTAACAATCCATTAAAATATGCCCAGAGTGGCCCTGATACCGATCCTTAGGATTGGCTGAACACTTTATCCACCACAGCGTATAATCCATGGTGCAACTACCAAGATAATACTAGTGTAATTTAACTAAAGATGTTTTTAATTGCCCTTGAAAATATGCAGAATAAATAAAAAAACAAATTAATTGAGGCATTGATGCAGTAGGTGGATAATGGATTGAATAAAAACTGCAGAGAAACATAATAACAGCATTAAGTGAAGGAAGCCGATGTGTGGACAAACAAAAACAGTCTCAGTTATTCTTATTCAATGAGTACATAATGTGTTAATATCCATGGCCCTTTAGCAGCGGTGCCGGAATGAGTTTTGAAGTGAGGGGAGCTTTGAATGACGTAGGCTAATACTGTGTTTCCCACAGGGTTTTTGAGAGACCGTGGTGGGAGCATTTGAAGTTAAATGCATCAATCTGGTGCACTTTGAAAGCAAAATGAGGAGGCTAGATTTATGAAAGACTTGGTGCTCTAGTATACCATTTAATCATAAATTGATTGGTTATGAATGTTGATGGCAAAAAGTCACACAGCATAAGCATGTTAAACGAGACAGGGTGCCAACGTCGCCGCAGAACCCCTCGCACTGACGACAGTCCGGTCGACAGTCGTGTTGGGGATCCAGTCCCTCCCCAAAAATATTTTCGGTTCATTATGAAACTGTAGCGGGCTGGATATCAGATCACTTTGATTTCATTTGAATTAGACTACACAATGGTTGATTATGATTGGATAAAGATCCACAGCACACTCTGCTCCGCTGATTTACGCACGTATTTGTCGGAAAAAAAGAACTTGAAGTGTCAATAAACACTTCAGTTCAGGTTGCGGTGACATGACACAGCTGAGACAGAGTCGTGCAGACAGCTGCTGCACAGATTAAAATGAGAGCGTATCTGTAGAGGTTGACACCCTCCAATCTTGACATGCACGGGGTGGATGGGAATGATTGAAACGTCTTTTTTGCCGTGTTGCAATACAGGGGCATTTGCGGGGATACAGTGATTCGTGACCTTAATAAGAAAGTGGGACTTCCGGCGCCCATGCTTTTTAGAGTTGAGTTGTTGTTGAGACTGAGTAGCAGACCTATGATACAGAACTTCCTTGACTGCTTGTATGATTGTCTCATTTGCAAACTGTAAACTTCTGAAGAAATTAGTAGTAGTAGAACCTGTGCATTTTTTTTTTCCTGTTGGAAGCTTTCTTTTTGTTGTTTTCACTTTGTTCTCCAAGGAACTCTGCTAAATGCTGAGTCCTCTACCATGCTGTCAGAAACAGGAGACTTTGTCTGAGCTTTTCACGTCTTATGGCCCGAGCCAAATGAAATGTCAGGCCATCATTCCTCCTCAGTTCAAAAGGAAGCCGTGCACAACTCAAATCAGCCAGAATGTGCCGCAATTAAGTGTGTCCCCAGAGCTACAAAAGCCCCCTCTAAGCTGACGCTCCTGTTGCATTGTACCCCTGCAGGACGTAACACATCTATTCAATAGCAGCTTGACTGTGCCTGCTGACAATAACCCAGGAAGAACATTGGGGTGGTGGGGTATTGTGACATTTGATGGCGAATGTGTTGGTACTGGGATTATCTCTGAAGCAGCCAATATACAGGGAGCCAACTTTGCAATTTTCCTGAACACAGCACCTGTCTGGACACTAATCACAAAGGTTTTTTTTCCCTTCTCTATACATGATCACTGGCTTTCTCCGACAATAAATGGTTCACAATGATGTGTATTGTTGTATTCAGAGGCTCAAAAACTGCATTGCTTTGTAGTGATTCGGGTGATTCAGTCTTTGGCTACAAGAATTCACTTATCAAAATCACTTAAACCTTGCTTCGCTCACTGAATGTAATTGCATTTGTGGCTTGTATTTACTGAATATTATGAATATAGTGTCAGAAAGCCTTGGGATGGGTTGTCAGAAGGGATGCGCCAATATGGATACCGGATCGGATATCGGGCAGATACTGACTCAAATAGCTGGATCGGGTATATTGGTGAAAATGGGGCCAATCCATTCAATTAATTTCTACGTTTATATACTAATATACATTAAATACTGGAATTTTAACTCCCTTTTTGATGAATTTGTTGCTGCATTAACAAGGTTTTTGCACGATTCATTATTTTAATAATAGATAAAAATTCAGTACATTTACACCACTGTATTTATTTGTTATATTTAGTTTTACAAAGTTAAGAAAGCAATGTTTAAGTCCAGCTTGATATCTCATTACACATGAAGGAATGATTCCAGTCACTTCCACACAGTGAGGCATTCAGCTTATTGATTAATCACTAGCATCGGATCTGTATTCGGTGTCGGACGATATCCAAAGCCCGGGTATCGTATCGGTGTCAGGACTGAAAAAGTGGGATCGGTGCATCCCTGGATGTCCGATGAGCCAGTGCCATAACTGCTCCTCAGTGTCAGTAAATACAAAACAATTACTTGGAAAGCGATGGGTTTTTTCTCTACCTTTACTCAATGTTAAACAGTCAAAACCCACAACCAATGGGTGCAGAGACATTGTGACTTATGAAAACAGGTGTAACTAATAACAGCTGCATTTCATTTAGGTGTGCCAGTGCAGGGGCTCTGTTATTGTGCAGGCTGGCGTACTGGCATCGCTTACTGGCACAGCGAAATGGAATGACGCCATCATTAATGTTATTAGTCACACCTGTGATTTTCCTGCCATGAGAAGGGTCTGTCATGCCTATTTTAAAATACAGTGGTGCTACAGACGTAACTGGATGGTTTGTGGAACCAAAACCCAAACCACCACAGCACAAAACTACTGCCAAGGAGCCACAGATTAAATTATTGATGGAGCATAGTTTCATTCTGTTGTGGAATGTCAGGGCTTTACTTCATTGCCGGAGGTGTTTCACAACGAAGGTGAGTCTTTCCTCTTCCCACTGACTTGCACAATTGGCTCATTGAGGAGAATGGCAGTCAGCCAGCTGGTGTGATATGGTCTTTACTGGGGTTCTGGTTGCTCAGGAGCCAAACTCTGGTGACTCATCTCCACTCAGGAGGGGAGATGCCAGACACAGTCGTGGTGTTTGTCAGTGAGAGTGAAAATAACCATCTGCGGGCCATCTCGCTAGCATCTTTTATTTACCGACACCACCCTGTCTGGCCTGCTGTCTGTCTGCTGACTGGCTGATAAACTGACTGGATGTTTGATTTGCAGGCTGTCTGCATCGCTCACTGACTTTGTAAGCTGACTTTCTAAGGGCTCGCTTACCCTTAACGTCTGTGATTAACTCTAAATGACATTACTGTAAATATTTGCTTTAAAAGAAACCTGCTAAAAGCTGTAAAACACTAAATATAGGATGGAGTTTGCACTGCAGACATGTACACGCACTGATGTGTGCATACAGAATGTGTGGGTCTAACTAAAGCTAACGCAGCTTTGGATCTCCACGTCAAATATGAAAAGTGAAAGGCTGAGACTAGTGGTAAATTGTAAAGTAAGAGACTCTGTGTTTAAATCCCGCTCTCAAATCAGTTTATTATTTAGTCTTCTGCTGAAGTCTGGGCTGCTGTATTGACAAAATCGCGTCCCCATGGTCTGTTCTCACTAAAATGTGCAGACCAATTTCCGGATTTCTCTCACTTTTTCTCTCTCTCTTTCTCTCTCTGTGCTCTTAGCTCAGACACGAAAGAGGCACAGAGGTTTTTATTGATGATTTAAAACAATTTCAATTAATGTCACAGACGTACATTTTATAGATGGCTCAATTTGGAAGTGTCAAATGATGCGTTTATTATCGCCCCTAGTGTATCCATCCCTTATGATGAATTGCAGCGAAGAGAAAAGACGGATCTAAATGTTATGTGTTTTCTTTCCAAGTGAATAATTGCAAGAGAGTCTCATCCCTTTGAAAATGAACTAGTCAGAGACACGCCTCACATTCCTGTATCCTGAATAAAGTAATTAAAATCGTGATAAGTGGGGCATCACATTTTAACGAGTCTACCAGGACCCCTATTTGTGAAGTGACATACTGGCAGGGACACAGGTGAGAAGTGTGACTCTGTATGTGTGTGTGTTGCAGACTAATTGCTGTATTTATTTAGACTCCAGATTTTGGTATTCATTCAAGCACCCACTGTATTCACAGCATTGTAGACACAGGGTTGCTGGGCACGCTGACTGACTGACGTGTTTAAAGGGTTGCTTCCATCTGATTAACTGTCATGCCATCTGTCATTTCTACTCGCCCTCTTTTCATTCTCTTTTAAACCACAAATAAATTAAAACAGGACAATAAATCTATCAGTATAAATTAGGGCTGTCAATCGATTAAAATATTTAATTGCACATTTTGTATCTGTTCAAAATGTATCTTAAAGGGAGATTTGTCAAGTAATTAATACTAACATGGGAGTGAGCAAATATGCTTGCTTTATGCAAATGTATATGTATATATGTATTATTGGAAATCAATTAACAATGCAAATCAATGACAAATATTGTCCAGAAACTCTCACAGGTACTGAATTTAGCATAAAAAATATGCTCAAATTATAACATGGCAAACTACAGCCCAACAGACAACAACAGCTGTCAGTGTGTCAGTGTGCTGACTTGACTATGACTTGCCTCAAACTGCATGTGATTATCATAAAGTGGGCATGTCTGTAAAGGGGAGACTCGTGGGTACCCATAGAACCCATTTTCATTCACATATCTTGAGGTCAGAGGTCAAGGGACCCCTTAAAAAATTGATTTGCCAATTTTTCCTCGCCAAAATTTAGTGCAAGTTTGGAGCGTTATTTAGCCTCCTTCTCGACAAGCTAGTATGACATGGTTGGTAAGATTGATTGCGTTAATGCGTTAAAGAAATTGTTGGACAAATTTGCGTTAACGCGATATTATTGTGTTAACTTCGACAGCCCTAGTATAAATAATTTAAAAGCACCAAGAAGATGAAATAGTCTAAAGAAATAAACACAATCTCTTAACTAGAAATCCCAGTATCTCAATGCTCTTTGTGAAAAATGGACCATATGACAGAAATGCAATCATTGAATAACTCCTACGTTGTTGCTACGATACTGTTGCTCTGTTTCTCCGAATCAAAGTGGAATTGATTGGATAATCCTGTATCTATGCAGCAGCTGAGATCTATCGTCCCTTTTAAATTTATTGAGCTGACTGTAGGCTTTACAACTGGACTGATATTGATATGACCTATTTTTACTTGCCCTTTTTTTCGTTTTATAACTGCTTAAAACTTTTAAAACATTGTACTTTTAAAACTGCAAGCGCCGTAATCATGTTTCTTCTTTGTTTTGTTCACATTAGCAATGCCGGTGCCAGAGCAGCCTGCGGAGCAGGAGAAGGGGGCCATGGTTGCCCCTGTGATGCCAGCCTCCAATGGGGACAGATCTGAGACAGAGACGACCTCCTCCATCCTCGCCTCTGTCAAAGAGCAGGTAGGAACTACCCATTTTACTTGTGTGTCGTACAAACCTGTGTTGTGTATAACTTTGATAAGAAAGGCACATTTCGGTTGCCTTTCCTCCTCTCTCCCCCTCACAGCCCTTGAAGAGCTTGCTAAGAGGCGGGTCAGGAGGTTGTCACTGTTATTCAGGGGAAAAGGCGCTCCGCTGCCTTGAAGTGTTTAAAAGAAACCAAGGATTGATTGGTGCCAAGGGAATACGAGAGTGTAATGGATGGAAATGATGGAGATTATGGGGCGAGAGCTGTAGCCAAGTACACATAATTGAAAAAGTCATTAAAATCAAGGCAATTACTCGACGGGGAGCATTGGAAGGTAGCTGCAGCGCTGCGAGAGGACAGGCAGAGTCATGATGCTGCCTGGTTTCAGGTTAGCAGGAGGAATGGGAAAGAGGGAAGGACGGGAGGACGTACTGTAGAGAGGGGAGAGAAGAAATGGCAGATGGGATGTGAAAGTCAGGGTGGGTTGGTTTGGTGTGAGAAACAGGGGAGTTGGTTGCAGGACAATAATAATTTCAATGTATTTCATTGGAAGCTACTGAAATAACATGTTGGACTGCAATGGAGAGGGAGAGACAGCCAAAAGAGGAGGGGAAGTAAGTCTTTAGGTTGGATTAATACAGTTTTATTTGTCCAAGCCTCAAACAAACATGTGCATTACCTTTGCTTTCACGATGAAAAGACATTCTGAGTCTAGAGCGCCTCTGAAAAATACCTCCAATTCTCACTAATTGCATTCGGTGACTTGTGTTTAGCCTTGGACTTCTTCCTTTGTGTAATGGAATTCTGTTTCATTTGGATTTAGCTCATCAGCAAGTGCAATACACTATAGATTTATCATTTTGCCTATCAACATTGACTCTGAAGTTCTCCTTAATTTAATACCACAAAATATTCCATTTACCCTTACCGACCGAAGGACAAGTGCTGATGGCAATTTAAGCTTTTATTTCCCTTTGCAAATGGCATTCATTTGTGTTTTATTTTCTCTACCGGAGAACCTCTCAGTGCTCTCACATTACTGAATCACTGAAGCATGCAGGGTTTAGTCAGATCCATGCTTTGGACCAGTTTTGAACCCGTAGCTCCCTCCTCCTGTTGGGGGAGCAAATGTACAGAAGTTACCCAGAAGGGAGTACATCACAGACATGTAGCCATTGTTGATTTCCTTCTGCAGTGCGACAGCTTTAAAAACTCCTCCCGTGAGGTAAAATGTTCTGAACATTCAAAATTAGTTCCTTGTTCAGTCATCAGAAGGCAACAGGAATGCCTTTGCATCCAGGTTTTCCAGGTTTTTTTACATTACAATAAGCCTAAACAGCTCTACATAGCAGCACGTTGGAGGGGAAATGCTGCAGTGACTGCTGGAATGTATTTTTCCCCATCAGAAAACGTGTCAGTGCTCTAACATTACTGAATCATTGAAGCATACCTGATTTAGTCAGATCCATGCAGCTTCACTGATCCACACCATACAACATTGATACAAGGTAGCGAGTTGAAAAAATTGCCGTGGGGGTTTTCCTCCGACCAAACATTTTTACATACTTTAAAGAAATGCACTAGACAGTCCACAGGGCTTTTCCTGCATAGAGAATTAGGAAGAGGCCGCCTCCGTCAAATTCGTCCCGCCTCCAGCTCTTGACAGAACTCTGATGGGTGTCCTCATGGAAAACACCATTTTCGAACAAGTGTTGCTCTTGGTAGATTTCTGTGATTTGTAACGGCAGTTGCGGCATTACGCCGCTGTGGTGGCGCTGTATCATAATCAGCACAGTGTACCGGGAAAAGGTGCCGCCAAAACTGCCAAAGAAGAAGAAAAGAGCCATCTTTTTTTTGGCTTGACCGCAGAAAAGTAGGAGCCAGCCCTATACACTTGGCAACAATTTAGCACATTGACCATACCAATCCAGGATGGTACACATGTTCAAGATGGTACAACCTCTGCCTCATTTTGAGCCAGGAAAAACCCTGGTCCATTTTCCTTGTTTTCTCTTTGGAGGAACCTCTTGAATGCAGCTGGACAAGGGGTATATTTGGTACCAAAAGGAACAAGCCAAAATCTGTTGCTTCAGAGCAGCTTACCTCGATGTCTGGCAGTCAATGACTGTACTGAATAGTTACCAAATATAACTGTCTCTTCAGTAACTACATTAATGTTAGACACAGTAATTTTAAATTGATAATCAATGTAACAGCTCAGAGGGGCAAGCAAACAGTTTTTACTCTCCACAAATTCATTGGCAGACACATTTTGACTGTCAAGTCCTGTTGTCATAATGTCTCTACACCAGACAGACCAGAATACATTTAGTGCATTGATTTTGTTTCTAAAAACTCCTTTAAAATCGATAGTTGGAAAGCAGCATATGTTTAACGATTTTTTTCAGGTTCCACAAACCTATGAAACCCTTTCAAAACAGTATTGATAATTCCACAATTGCTATCAACTGGAAAACACTATTTTCAGGTGACACAAAGTTTCACATAGTCTCCCTCCACCTGCACTCCCGGCAGTTGTTCCTTTGTTTGTGGTCCCACAGAGTTGCTTGTAGATAAACCTAGTGTGTATGTAGATTGATACACTTACCTTCAGCAGGTCTATTTGTACAACACCATGATATTTCATGAATAATACATTTCCACACCAGGCACACATTAATGTCTGCTCATAATAATTGATGGGGTGGACGGCACAGAAGTGTGGTATTATGTGATATTTTTTATATATGTCTTTCACATCATAAATATAGAACATCATTTTCAATGATTTCCACCCACGATTTGTGGCTTTTTGTGTGCACTACCTGTGTGTGCATGCACTTTCAAGTGTGTAATAGATGCATGATGTAAATGTGTGATAAAAGGTTAACTCTAAATATAGCTCTCACACTCTCATGTCTCTCTGTCCAGGTGTGAATGCGTGTGTGTGTGTGTCTGAATATGAACATATTACTCCAGTAACCCAGCAAGCCCACTCCCGTTGCGGCCAATCATCATGCCTAACACACACCTCTCTCCACTGTGGTGTCCCGTTGAGGATACACACACATGGCTTGGATTCCATTTAGTAGACACCATCTGTCTGCTTGTGTGTGTGTGTGTGTGTGTGTGTGTGTGTGTGTGTGTGTGTGTGTGTGTGTGTGTGCGTTCGTTGCTAGTGGTTAAGTAAAACGTGACATGTGGTATGTTCATCTTGGAGAAATGATTTCAAACCAGCACTGTTAGCCTTCGGGTTTATTAAATGATTTCAAGATACAATTAGACCGGAAAGTAGTTTGACAATGAGTCGAGGCACTCAGTGTTCAGTAAGTGTACGGAGATGATGGTAGCCTAGATTGTCTGTGACACCACTCATAGGTTTATGAAGGGATATTATGAAGCTCTGAGTTAGGCTTTCTCGCTGTTGTCTTTGCCAGTTAGTGGGCCAGAAAAGGCACATTTGTTAATCAGGATAGATCTTAAGTATAATTGAGGTGATGAAAGCATTTTGCCACTGCTGAATAGTGTTGTGGTATACCGATACTAGAAAGGTATCACAATACATTGCCGTTAAAAACGGTACAATACCCCATTTTGTTAGTACAGGTACTTTAAGAATGACAGTGTTTTGATACGAGCCGTGAGTTGAGTCGATGTGCGACAGCGGGGCAGTTTTTGTGTGCAGCGCTCTGCTTTGGAGGACGGTATTAGGATTGGGATACTGTGGGAGCGGGCGGTTATAACTTTGGTGCTGGTGGGAGTAAATAGTCAAACAATAAACTGTAACGATAACCAGAATGATGGAGTCAACATGAAATTGTAAAGAAGATTAAAGCAGGTCATGAACTGCTTGCCTGCTGTACAGTCCCACTCTGGGCTGGTGTTTGTATCAGCAGAACCTCCCTTCAAAACAAAAAAAAAGGAAAATAACATCACGGCTCTAATTACTGATCAAATGTAATGTTAACATTAGATTCAACATCTTTTCTGACTCTTTCCAAGCATCTCCTGTAATCTCCAAACACATAATCCACCAAAAAGCATGTGTTAAACTATTATTTTACCGTGTGTCTTTGTAACGTGAAATGGAAGGAAAGGAAAAGCTTTCTGGTGGCGACAGTGACATTCTCTTCTTCACAGACACCACTTTGATACAACCCAGAGTTTTCTACAGTTACTGTGGTGTCTTCCTAATTTTAGCAGCTTTTCTCTCCTCAACGCCTCACAGAACTTGTGAATTTCTAATCATTTTGTGGTTTTTTGTTTTGGAAGCCTCTCGCTGTCTCCCGTGCTGCAGTACCACTCTCGGCCTGAATTGTTAGTGATGCGCTGGCGGGGGCGCTGTTTTACAAAAAAAAAAAGCCTTATTAAAACACTATTTAGTGAACGTTTCAGTGTCAACTGTACCTGCTCGAAGGTCAAGTGATCTGGACCTCCAATCTGTGCTACTGGAGAAAGAAATTATGAGAGTGGAGATGGAGATGGAGAAGATACGGCTGGAAAAGGAGAAGCTTGAGCTTCAGAAACAGAAACTTGCCTTAGAAATCCAGCTATTAAAGCAAAGGGCCGTCTACACAATCGAGAATGACAGTGTATTTATGAATCATCGAAATAATCCCATACATCTAAATAAATAAAAATCCCTGAATGAATCCCAAAATAAAAATGTAAACATCTACATTCTTATTTTATTTCTTACCATACACAATTTAATCAGTGAATAATTTATTAACAAGCTGTTTTCATGGCAAAATCATGCTGTCTCTTCATTTTAGAGTAAAGACAGGTCAGATTTAGTCATGTTCTTTTATAGGTTGATCAGCCAAATTATATTGCTTCTCTGTCACATCCTCCTCTGCAGCTTGTTCTCTCTTATCTATCTATTCTCTATCTTATGTTCCACCTCTGCCTCCACTAGTCCCAAATTCTCCACTGAGAGATGCACTCTCTTAGCTATGCAAATGTTGTGCAGCACAGCTGCTACACGAATGATGGTGCATGCCCTCTCTGGCTCCATCCTGATTTCACTGTGCAAGCAGTGGAATCTAAAAAAATAAAGTCATTAGTATGCCTATATGCAGTAGCTATACATCATCCCCATGACATTACTCTCTGATAACCTATACAAGCTTAAGTGTAGGCTAAAATAAAACAGGTTTCCTATAACCTAAACATAAGCCACACACCTGCACATGAGCACTGCCTCTCCTGCTCTGTCCAAGGTACCATGACAGGTGTCACCAGCCACTTCTTTATAGGGTAGACACTGTCTCCAAGCATTATACCAGAGAGCTGTCCCGCCTTACACACTCTTGTCAGTGCATTCTCCCTCTAAATGCATGCCTCATGGCCTTGGGCAGATCCATACCACAGAAATGTCAACAGCACACAACCCATTCAGTGTTGTTTTTCCCATCCATCCAAAGATGCACTTTATGGTTTCCTCTATAGATCAGCGTTGACTAAAACATCTTGTAAACAAGTTTAAGATTGTAGGTCAACCCCTTGAGAAACTCTATGACTCAGCCTATCATAATAACATCTTAAGGCTGGCTAACAACATCGTCTCTGACCCCAACCATGTTCTGAACAGTGAATATCAATTGTTACCATCAAATCGGAGATACAGGGTTCCACGATTTAATAAGGTTAGACTAAAGCACTCTTTTCTACATCAGTCAATCCTAAAACTAAATATGGACCCTAATCCCAGGTCAAATGTGCGTTAAAGGGCCGTGAATATCGTCTTCTGTGATTGTAATGTTTAAATGTTTGTATCCTTGTTTATTGTCTTTGTCCTTTCTGTGATGTAGTAAACAGAGCTGCTGTGATGCAAAACAAATTTCAGACCTGTCTGACAATAAAGTATTATCGTATTATCGTATCGTATTAGTAATAGTTTTTCAATTCAAACCTGATTTCTTTTTAGTTTCAGAGGGTATGATTTTAATTGATTTATTCTCATTATTATCTAGCCACGATATTCCTCGTTGTCAGTGTTTTTGTTCATTTTGTAAAAAGAAATTTAGTGAAATCTTAAGTAAAGAGGTAAAAATGAAACATTAATGTATGGTTTACATTTTGTACTACCTTGCCATTTGCAAGTGCCTTCATCATTTCAAGTGTTAATTGTAAAAACAAATGTTATTATTAAATGTAGGCAGTACAGTTTTTGTCATCTTTGGGCAACAATTCCATAGAAAACCTTTCAGCATATTGTAATTCAAGTCATCTGAGAGAAAACTAGACTTCTGCACCTCCCCATGGCTCTGTTTGTAGGCTTCAGAACATCTAGCCCGTGACGGGAGACTTTGGCCAATTACAGGTCATTTCAGAGAGAGGACGTTCCTATTGGCTGTTCTACAAATATAAATAGGCTGTTTTTTTTTTCCTGTAACAGTAAACTTCCTTCCCTGGGGTACCACTTGAATTACAATATGCTGAAAGGTGCCAGAAACAGTGCCAAAAATAAACTACTTCCCCCAGTTTTAAGAGTGAAAGCCTTTCCTGTTCACAAAAAGGCACACGCTCAATTCAGAGTACAGCTGAAAATAGCGGGTATGCCTGAGTCTCCGTGAAATCTCTCCTTGGTGTGTGTTTGTGGCCTCCTGCTGGGTGGATAAACTAACATAATGGTGAGCCCGATCTTGAAAGGCCAGAGAAAATCGTCGTATCGCCCGATATACTGTACTTCTGCTCACATTCACCATGTCAGCGACTGCATTTTGGAAAGATCCACTGGCATAGAATTCAAAGAGAAATTAGCACCTGCAGTTCTGGGCACAGCGCTCTGTTTCTCTCCGTTACATGTTGCAACTGGGGTGATAACTCGTCAATTAATTCAAACAATCTCAATAAGTTCTCCATCTCTATACACTGTATATCCAGATGATTGGTGTGGTCTCTCATTACTTTTTCACACATGAAAGCCCGCTAATCATGCAGCCTTTATATTAGATATGACATTGTCATCAGCGTATATAGATAGTTTCACCTTGTAAAATAGTCAAGAATTTTCACTTTACACCTACCTTTGACGAGGGATAAGATTTAATCTCCGGGCCGGTGTAAAAACTGGTTCGATATTATCCCACAACACCGGACAAGTATACCGATTTTTATAATCCGATTTTAAACACCAGACTAGATCCCCCTAGATTTGACTTGATTAAGTTATATTGTGTTTTGAAACTTATAATCAAATCAGTATGAAACTAACTGAAAAAATGTATGACTAAAGTTGAAAAATGCATCACCCATATTTACAAATGTATAATTTAATTACCGTATTACACATTTTTTCTAAATTAAGCTATACACTCTAGAGTATTATGGTGCTTTTTTGTGGCTTGTCATCTGTGAGTTACCTGTTTTAAGTCCGCAGAGGGGTCAAATCGAATGCGGGCTATATAAGTTAGAAACCTCAACAGGAAATGAGCTTCATTAAAAATCTCCACATTCTCAGATAAATGTCAGCTGGCTATCTCCCTTGTTAGATTTTTCATATTTAACAGCTTCTCTGGTACAGTTGGAGCCATTTGAGTTTCTCAAAATGTTTTGCACTGTGTTGCATCATGTCTTGCCGCAGGAGAGCTCCACAGAGACCAATTTAACCAGTGCTGATTTGCTCTACAATCTATCAGTTTTCTGCGTATTTTCATTTAGACGGAGTTATATGCCCTGCTCTTTTTCTGGAAAAAGCCCCGGCAATTTAACCTTGTTTCTTGCTTAATTATAATCTGCATGTTGTTCATGTTTTGCTTCATCCCTTACTGATACTCTGATCGAATGATTCCACCTATAACGAGTTAAATGAAAGCAGGGAGCTGGCTGCTTGACTTAAGACATGACGAGAGTTTTGTTAAATGCTGTCTTTTTAATGAAGTGAAATAAGATCTGTCTTTTACATTGGTCATGTAATTATTTTGTGCTTATATTAGCTTTTTGCTATAATTGCTGAAAAGGGCTCTGACTTGTTGGCTTACCTTTCTGAGTATTTCTCGCCATGGTATTTTCCTTCTTTTGCTAACCTAACATTATAGATTCCCGACTGTGATAATGCATGCAAGCACCAATTAAATGTGTTTGACATTGCTATTTTACTTATTCAATTGTTACTATTCTTTTCTCAAGGGCATGTAGTAATAGGGTAATACAGCAATATCATAATTGTTGTGTAAATGTAAGTCATGTAATAATTTTGTCCCTAAAAACTGATGATTATTAGTGGCCAGCTTGGACTGTGGTATTATTTGTTTCAAAATTTAATTTTAATTTGATTTTGTTAAAATATTTTTACATAATTCGGGATATGTAAATGTATAAGTAGTTTTAATTATTACCTCAAGTATAGTTAAGCATAATGCTATTTTCCTTCTGTGGTTTGTTTTTAGATTTACCGTACAGTACGTGTTAGGGTAATCTATCACTTATTTTTAGACAAGCCTATTTACCACTATCCAAAATTAGCATCCCAATTAACATCACAGTTGTTAACATGAATTATGGATGCACCTTGCTAATCAAGCTAGCTAGCTAGCGCAAGCATTAGCTGCTTACTTAGTGTTTGTAATGCTAACTGAACCTGCCCCCACCGAGCCTCGCTCATCCACAGATCCACCCTCTCATCCAAACATGTTCACTTCTGGTTCCAAAAAACCAAGATGGCGACAGCAGGAGCCACCCACTTTGAGCTTCACTTTGGCTCTTCAGAAACCTAAGAGTGACGTCACGGAGACTATGTCCATATTTTATACAGTCTATGATATAAACCCATACCCATAGATAATGTGTGTGTGATTTGCTCTAACAATGGACCCCAGTCTGGTTATATCATGTATACATATTTGACGTTACAGATGTTTAAAGATGTGTTTGCATTTGAATTTTCACAATGAAAAAAATGCCATTTTCCATTTGAAACACAGTCCTCGTTTATATAATGCAGCAAATACTGATTGGGCAATTAATCTTATCTTATCATTGAATCATTTTTTGTCCTTTGCAATATTCATCGTCGTCATTAATATTTTCTGGGTCGTTGTCAAAGTTGTAGTTGTGGCCATCACGTCCATCACCATTGTCATCTCTCTCATACTTTTTATACTATTTATGAAAATACTTGCACTTTCTGCATGTTGCTGAACTACACTGTGTTCATCCTGCTTTGAGTTTGTTGCTTGCGAGCTGAAAGTATCCATAAACCACTCGAGTTATGAAGGGTTCACAACTGATGGAGGCTTTCAGTTTGCGTATTTGAAAGGAGCAAGGTCTTTTTCAGAGCAGGGAGGCTAATGTATTCTATTCCTCTATACTGCCGGTTATTCTCCAGACTCCTATTCTTTGCTGGAGTTTGAGTGCACTGGCCTTTAGAGTGAGCTGAAAACTTTCCTCTCGCTAATATGCTCTCACTAAGCTTGACTACTGTTGTAGTTATTGACTGTACATACACTCCACTCACCAACACATAGCGGTTTGCTTTTGTGCAGGTGGCTGTGTTGTTTACAACTCACTCTGAAAGTGTAGGAGTGTGTGTCTTAATAGACTTCAATGCGTCACCGTCCATCTCTGCCTCTCCTCTTCTCTACCCTTTATTGATACCCTGTCTATTGCTGGGGGTGACAGCTGTGTTTTGCAGATGTGATAAATTAACTCTGTCTCAGGGTCAGAATGATGGGGGAGAAATGAATCCTCCCACACGCCCACGACTATCAATTACAGCGGCTGATTAAAAACCTTGTGTCTCCTGAAATTCACAAACTGGGAGAAAAAAAGGATATACCATTTGACAGCAATTGTGAAATAATCAATAATGTTTTGAAAGAGTTTCATAGGTTTTGGAACCTAAAATCTATGACACTCGGGGTCCGAAATTAACAAATGAATTAATGCGGGTAGCTTTTCCTGTTTGGCGAGTAAATCTCAGGTGGCTATCTGCCCTGGCGGGTATATGTTTTTACCAAAATAGCATTATCATAAAAAACTATAAGCTTGGTAACTGTGAGTCTATACTGCGTTTTAGTGTCATTTACACTGATTCTGTCCTCTGCTCTTTGTGTCGGAGTTTGACACACACACACACACACACACACACACACACACACACACACACACACACACACACGTGCACTGAGGGAGAGAGAGAGAGCATGTGAAGTGCAGTTTGTGTACAGTTTAGGCTATTTGTCTGTGAATAAATCTCCTCAAAGGGCTTGAACTTATAGGCTCCTCTTTTTATAAGGACATCCCGGGGCCAAAAAAATAGGATAGAGGATGATGAAAATAATTTTGGGACGAATCTGTGACAAGAGTTGAAAGGAAAATACCCTGCTAACATTACAATGAACAATGAAAATGACGTATTGTGAAGCACACAGTTCTCCAAAATCTTGTTTTTTTTTGACCAAATGCTACTTTAAACTTTACTTAAAGGGACTATTTGTAACTTTGTAAGCGTATAAATGTAGCGGGTCGGCACACATGCGCGCTCGCATATGCGCGTTCGCGTGTAGCTGCTGTACCCTCCTCCTCTGCCTGCTCGCCTTCACTCAGACAGCTCAGCTCGCTCCACCTCTAGACGTGAACGCGCGCTCACTACACACTGCAGAAGAGTTAGTTTAGCTCTGAGAATATCTAGTGAATGTACAGGGGACGTTTGTGCAGAAATAACTGCTGCAGCTCCTCCAGACCAACAGAGGTTTTCCGTGTCTTGTGAAGTGACGGAGCTCTACAGAAATTTACGTTGTCTTCTCGTTACCGACCGGGTGCCGGTGTCTCCTCTGGTCTCTTCGGCTGCGGGCGGAGAGAGCAGGGAGACTCGCTGCAGAGCCCCGCTGCTTCAGCCTGCACTTAGGCAGGAAAAGCCAACACTAGGATCAGATCTAAATCATGTTCATGGAGAGACCTTCGTCTGGTCAGCTAACATTACTGCCAAGCAGCTGAAATATAGAGTGATATTGTGGTTTTAGCTGACGTGTGTCGCCTCACTGTTTTGAGCGATGCTCGTTCAGGTATATTGAGAGCGAGCAAGCGCGAGCCCGACGCTGACTTTCGTTGATTTCACGGCCACAGGTGTCGCTGTTAAGAAGCATTTCTGAAAGTTACAAATAGTCCCTTTAAATGTTACTTTTACAATTTAAATATATTAAATTTGTTTAGCTGCATTGTTAACATCAAACTCCAAACAAACATGCAAATTAATTAAGTTCTCTTAGTTTTGTATTCAACATAGTTCCTTATTAACTCAATGAAATGTACTGAAACCAATCTATATGTGACACAAAAAAGGCAATTTATTATTTTGTCCATTAAAAATATGCTTGGCCGGTGATTTTTTTTTCATCTACCAGTCCCCTTGGCCGGTGAGTCAAAAAGTGAATTTCGGACACTGATGACACAGAAGACCATGATAACCTTCAATGTATGCAAAAGAAATTGGAAATTGTAAGGTTTCTCGCTGCCATAATAGGATAATGCGTTCTCTTTCTGCTGTGGCAACGGTTATCTCTGAAATGACACTGTCATACCTTATAGTTAGAACTTTGACAGCACATTCAGAGAGTGGATTCGCTGGTTCAAAGCTTTTTTTGTGCTTTCAACCTATCTGCCTGCCCCTCTGCCAGTGGTTCTCAGGCTGAAAATTGGGTTCCGTGCCTCTTTCACTCTGCGTGTGTCCTCAGTGTCCTTCAACATTTGTCTCTTTCACTGTGCCAGGAACAGATCATTTAGCCAGCAGGCATACAGTCTGGGCTGTGTGTGCAAACGGTGTGTGTGTGTGTGTGTGACTGGACTAATTGCACATATTGTATATACAGTACATGCTCTTCTGTGCATGCAGTTTGGCTGTGATGATGATGATTGATGATGATGATTTAAATAAGGACAATTGTTTGTACTGGGAAGTTGATTCACCTCAAAAAAAATTATACGCCGATTTACAGACGTCTCTTTCCCAATGCGTGCCTATGGGAAAAATACTTTTCGGGCCAAATGACATCACGTGAAAGACACGGAAGTTGTAGTTCCGCCTTCAAAGCCTGGCGCTCTTCCTGGGGGCTTGCCATGTGTATGTGTGTGTGTTTGTGTAAAAGTGTGTGAGTCATGTGGTTAAGTACACTGCAATCTCTGGTTGTCTGTTAGGTAGGGAGGAAATCGTCCAGCTCTGCCAGTAAACACACTCAGCAGGAAAAATGGGAGACATGGATGCTTTTTACACACATGCACACACACACACACACACACACACACACACAGACACCGATATTGGATTGCACTGTGAAGCCAGACCTGTTTTTACTGCAGTGAAGCAGGTTTCCAGCAGTAATTTTCTCAGTCATCCATTCAGCGGAGAGCACTGCTGCATGCGTATACAGTCTTATAGTGTGTTTCTGCAGCCTTCAGAGCACCTGAATCACTCACAAATGCCAGGTGCATTTTAATGTAACAGTCATATTCCTCATGATGACTTGTGGCTTTTAGATGAGGCTAAAAGCTGCCAAGGTGACTTGTAACAATTTTTATGCAAGCCCGAGTGGGAGGTATGTCACGGTAGCAGTATCCCCTTGCCATTTGCTCACCGAGAGAGCATAATGTGGGAGACTGGGGCAGAAAAAGGGTGGCGTTCAGCTGCCTCACCCTGGCTGTGGCTGGGGAAGAATTATTAGTTGGCCCAAAGGCTGTTGTGCTCTTTGGCACCGTCGTCGTGTGTGTCGTGTGTGTCGTCGAGTGCGTGCATGTGCTCGAGTTTGTGTCTGCCAGTGGTGCTGCAATGTTCCATTTAGTCAACATCACCCAGCCAGCACCCCCACTGTACTGTCACCATCATCATAACTGGCAGCTGGCAGGCTACATGCTACTGCAGCTGCCATGCTTTGGGCTAAACAGAGAGGGAGCAGGAAGAGAGAGAATGAGCAAGAGCGATGAGATAAAACATGAAAATCTTGTTTGAGTGAGAGAGAGAGGTGGTTAGAAGAGGTGAGAAGATGTGGGATGACAGAGGAGAAAGGCACAGGTAGAAGATGCAGAGATTTAGAGAATGTTACTGGTTGGTAAATAAGTTAAACAAGAAAGAGGGAAAGAAAAAGAGGAAGGTAGGGCATATGAGAGAGAGAGAGAGAGAGAGAGAAAAGAGAGGGAGCTGAGTTTCAGTGGCAGCCATCCAAAACCCAGCACTCCGAGACAACTACCAAACCAGACTTGCCAATTACCGTTTGAAGGTCAATCAGTGAACGTGGAATCACAGTACAATGCTGTTTGTACACTCTCTGTGGCGGGGATAAATGATCCAATACAAACACTCTAAGACTTCTGGGAAACTCACCAAAAAACAACAAAAAAAAAACTTTCTCAGGGAAAAACAACCACAGAGTGAAAACTTTTCAATCAAAGCTGATGAAGAATAAGGGTGTGCTTACTAGGGCTGGAACGATACCCTGATTCAATACTATCACGATACATGGGTGCCGGTTTGACATGTATTGCAATTTTTAAGTATTGCAATTCTACAGGTATTGTGATTCAATATTACGATTTATGGGGAAAAGTTGAATCATACACTTCTAGGGACTTTTACTTTGGAAAATATCTAAATTGATAGAGTAAAAATATGTGGTTTTCAGCATGTATGTAGTCAGCGATGTCCTGAAGTCAAATATATCAGTCATAGTTAGGCATTATTTATTATTATTTCTTTTTTTCCAGCAATTTAAAAATCAAAGAAAAATTTCCCTCACAAATTAGTGGTATTTTCTTTTTACTTTATAAGGGATATGTAGGGTTTTATAATTCTGGTGAATTTAATCCAATTTATCTTATTTCAATATATGCATTTTGTATATACAGTTACCTTTGTTAAAGCCTTATTTTGAAAACCGGATGTAGTTATCGCGATACGATAACGTTTCCTCTCCATGACAGAGTTAGCGTGCAGCTTTAGCCATTGTGTCTAGCTCTGCCTTTCATGGAAATGTGTGAAACCCAAAGTGTTTCCATACTTTACTGTATGTGTAGTGTTTACCACATTGGATTTAAAATGTGAGATTTCTACTTCCTCGTTTTGACTCGCTGTGGCTGGCTGCGGTTTGTTTTGGTTGACGGATACTGAAGGGATATGACGTCACGTTACTCAGACTACAACAATAAAAGCAGTAACTTCCTTCTACCTCTGCATAGACTCAAATGAATCAGATTCTGCAATATATACTGTAGGTGAATCCATTATTTTTTTCCCTACCCCGAGTGCTTGCTTTCCAGAAATAGCTCTTCCTCAACTGCTGTGCTGATCATTTCAAAAAGCCACTTGCAGGACATGCTCTTTGCCAGACATGCTCTTTCCATTGCCTCTGCAATGGCCAGCAGTCAGCAGCCAGGACTTAGGCACAGCTTTCACACACCGGATGGGAACTCCCCTAAGTCAATGAATGTACTCAGTATTGATTCCCTATGACCATAATAACAAGTGCAGCCAATCTTTCTACCATGGAACACACCATTTTCATTGTGGTTGTTATTGTAAACTGCTAATGTACCATAAAACCACACTTTTTTTTATTTGAATTAGTTGTCTCAAAATTATGCAATCATCTAAAAATGTCAACATTTGAAAGTGCTGTGTTTTGATTGATAATACTGTATGCCGGGCACGGTGACACTTGGCATCCTCCTTGCAGCTGCAAAACACTGATTTTGTTGTTTTAGAAATGAGGTGTTGGGAGCTAGAAAAACCAGGAATAGTGTGAAAACAATGAGATGGGAAAACAATTTCTGTGTTACTCTGATACACCTAGCCCTCTCAGTCTCAGTTGTTATTGATGTTGTACTGGGGTATGAGCACTTTACAAATAAAGTAAAATAACTCTCTTAGTACTGAAAGATTGTGCTCTACATGCTCAGTGATGGGAGATAAGTTTGTCAACAACAAATATGTGAAAACTGGGTCAAAAGTCTGCAGCCTGCCAAGGTTTCTCCACAATGCTCCAATAAGCCCAGACTCAACGTTGTTAATATTAATAAATTATTAATTTGTTATGTGTCCGCCGTCCCCTCCCAGAGTTATACCTGGTCATTTCTGAACGATGCAGAATCCTGTAGAACCAGGAAGAACAATGACATTGTTAGACAGGAAGTCTAATGAGGCGTGAAATCAATATGTACAATCCTGCCTCACCCGGGGCATGCTGGGTAATGGAGTGTCAGGAGCGCTTTGGAGCTGTTTTAATCACAGAGACCTTGGATTATCCACTCGTAAACAGGCTGGTTACTGCCAAAATACCGCAACCCCCTGAGATGTGTGTGTGCTTGCGTATGAGTATCTGTGATTACTCTTTGCATAATTGAAGTAAACTGTGCGTCCATATGCCTGTACCTGCATGGAACAAAAACAGAGCGGTGTATTCGTGCATCCCCGCATGAGTTTAGTGCGAGAAGGACTGCGAGACCCCCATTATAAGTGTGTGATCATGGCTCCGCCGCTTATTTCTTCTCCCTCACCCGAGTTCTGTTTCATTAGCCTTTAACGCCGTGACAGAGCCCGCCGCTGATCCTGCATGTGAATCCTGCTAATCACTTAGTAGCCTGCACCTTCCTCCACAAAGTCCCACAACCATCTGCATGCTAATGCTACCTGAGCCTCAACTCGAGCTCAGGTTTGCAATTGCCTGCATGCTGATGAACTTGTTAGCATTATCCTGAATGCTAATATTGCAATAGCCAAAGGACTAATGTGAGTCCTGAATGCTAATAATATAGTGAATTGGAATACCTACAAGTGTAACTTTAACACTAATTGCAACATTTTGCAGATAGCCTTTAAAGTACATGGCAGTATAGGCAGAAGGTTTTTGGCATCATTGAGCAAAAATGCCATAATATCCTTTTAGCATATTGTAATTCAGGTGTTCTGAGAGACAAGTTTAAGACCTTTATTTGTCCCAGACGGGCGATTGGTTTTGCCACAATAACAACAACAACAACAACAGTTCATCACATAAAACAATATACACTTCACCACATACTAAAAACAGGAGTAAAAATTGGTGAAATCTTGAAGTACAAAAATGTTAAAAGAGATACAATATTACCTGTTTTCATGTTTTGAAAAATCTAGCCTGTGATGGGAGACTTTGGCCAATCACAGGTCATTTCAGAGAGAGAGCGTTCCTATTGAGCATTCCTAATGGCTGTGCTCCGCCTGGTGGGCGGTGCCTGGTATTTCCTCAACTGTTCTAAACATGGCTGTCGGGTCGAAAACCTTCTCATTTTACAGCTAAACAGTACACTATAAAAGAAGTTTCTGAAAACATTTGAGGTGAGAAATAGGCATTAAAGTAATCGAATATTGATTCATATTTGATCAGCGCTGCCTAGTTTGACCGTTTGATCAGAGTTTGCGAGTGATTGACAGCTGCTCAGAGACGGCAAAGCTCCAGCTCAGCTCTGATTGGTTGTTTTCCTCCGGGTCTGTGAGATCTTGCAGATGCCATTAGGAGCACCGGAGGACACAGAGGCACATGCTTTCGTTCAGATTACCTGTCTCATGCACTACTGTCAGGATATAGTGACCGTTTTATAAAAATAACTTTTTTTTTTTTTAAACTATATTTGCTCCATTTCTGCCCTCTGCAGCTTTAACTCATCCCTTGAACAATAATGCTGTGTTGGATACCTGCCAGCAGCAACAAACAAGACTTTTCCAGGATGATTGTGTAAAGCCTGACCTCAGCTAATGTAGTAAACAGTGTACGATTGAGTTGAAATCAGTTCAACTGCATCAATATTCATTTATCCTTTGTTATTACTCTGTCTCTGCTATGAGGTGCTCTCCAGATCTCAGTGGGTCTAAAGCGGCACAGCCATGCGCCAGGGTAATGCTGGAGTGAGCTAGCACCCTGGGGCTATGAGGCTACAAGGCTTCGAAAACTGCACGGTGATGTGTGAGAAAAGTATCGATTAATTGAACGCGTCTGTCAGGGCCCTTTGTTTACAGGCAAAGCTAAGCGTCGGGGTCAGACACCAGGGGAGATGTTCCTGTTGGATAGAAGTGGAGAAACATTGTTGCTAAGTCCTTCAGTTGCTCCATCGTCCTCTCCCGATTTCACAAAACCACCACAGACGCAGCACATGCTGTTGAGTGGGTTGTTTGAAGGATACCTTTTCCCATGCAGGCTCCACACTGCTTTCACTTTGCAAGCTCCATTGTTTCCACCAGTTTGTGTGGGTAACTACTTCAGTGAAGCTGCTCCCTCTGTTGACTCCCACTCTGCCTTTAAAGTTGCACTGTGCTAATGATACAGTGTTATTTAGATCCTTTAAACAACTAGGGCTCTTCTTTTTTTAGCAGACTGGAATCATTTTAACTTGTGTCTGTGTAGTACAATTCAAAGATGGACTTGTTCTTTATGCTCGGTGCCACTTCATCTGGTCCTGTAGTCTGGCTGACATGATTAGAAAACATGAGACGGCCCCATGTGGTTAAGCTTTATCCGTATTTGAGAGGAAATAGGCCTTTCATTCTCCCTGAGTCCCAATCGATCTGAAAATGAGAAAATGGAAAGATTACTCTGATGGAAAGAGTCATTAAAGAGCTGGGGAGGCAAAGAGCTCAGAAAATGGCCAAGTATTTATCAGTTCACTGGCATTTGTTTTATCCAGGGAATGCTTGCTGATTGTGCATGCTCTTTTAAACAGTGCTCCGTATACAGTTACTGTTTCCCATTTCAGGTGCTGGATCGTTTACATAGAGCAAATATGTCATAATGAGCTGACATTGCCTGAGATATGAGGCCCTCTTTAGCTTAAATTTGGAGGAGACTTCTGGTATATCCTTTGCAGTTGGGTGTATCCTATAAACCATTGTGCACTAGTCAATTCCCAACTAGAGTTGGGAAATATGGAACCGTGTCATATTTACCAGCTATTTGCAGATTGTTAGCAGTAACTGGCAAATATATCACTTGATTTAGGCCAATTAAAAAGTCACTGCAGGGTGTAAATAATGGCAGCCCAGTATAAATGCCACTGTTCTTGTTAACACCCTGGGAATGCTGTGAATCACAGGGCATTCCAGAGAAATGGAAGCTACTGTATATGGATATACAGTATTTACCATTAACCTTGTACCACTTTCCCAGTGGTATTTAAACTTTTGGCTATTTAAGGGCTACATTGTTAAATAAATTCTGAAATATTTGACATTAGGGGCCCTGAATGCAACTTTAGTTTGGTGAGTACACACCATCTCATTAGGCAAGGAGGCACCGGTTCAATCTGGCTTTTAGGTCCTATGAAGGACCCAGTTTGTGGGCCTTGTCCTTCAGAGGATCCAGCCTCTGAATTGGGACACGGAGACACACCTGGGAGCTCTACAGTACAAACAGTCCTCTACTGTTGGACACTGAGCCGGTCCACTGGGGTAGATGGTGGTATGGTGCCTTGCTTAAGGGCAATTCTGTGATAATTGTTGAGGGAGCGTATAGTGTTATTCATTTGTTTTCTCCTGTCAGACCTGTTTTTGCTAACCCCCTTTGCCGACTACTGTGCTGGCTTTGAACTGAATTTACTGTAGAGGACCCACTCGAGGGATTGTATGATCCTGCCTGTTGATCCGCAATCAAATTTTATTGACAGACCATTTCAATCCAGTCCTATAAGCCTACTGTATAAAGTCATTGTACTGTCCAGTCAGTTTCTGCTGCACACCATGCTTCAACATGCAGACTATACATTGTCGTAGCAATCTGCTTAACTCCCCTTGTATTAAGTCTTGAGGTCAAATTAAATTGATCACTCTTTCCTGTTGTCACATTCTCCACTTGAATGACAGAGGCAAACACAGTAGTGGTGATTTTTATAGAGATGTTCCGATACCATTTTTTCCTACCCAATATCGATTGAAACATGAACAAATATATACAAAGAATGAATGCAATAAAACATTCTTATTATTATTCAGTTTTGCAGTTACAAAGAGCATGAATAAATGAAGCTAGGAATAAATAACAATTCTGTATTCTCTCAGCTGTGACAGCCTGTGCGCTAATATGTCCTGCAGGGTGCAATATTCACACACCCTACGGTACTGCCACCCCTCGAAACGGAAGCCTTACATACTGAACATATCGCTCTTTTACTTGTTGGATTTTCTACTGTGAAATATTGTCAAATAGCTGACATTTTCCTTACTCTGACTACCATTAAACTCTCCACTAGCACCACACTGTTGTTGTTTGCTATCGTCACGTGACAAACTACCTGCAATCAGTTCTTCTTTGCTGCTCTAAAACAGTAGATACATCCAGGATGACAGCACCGTAAAGGCTACTGTTTTGGAGTGGCGAAGAAAAATTGATTTCCGGTTAAACAACTTGATTTTTTTTCTGGGTTAATACATTATGGTATCGGATATATCGCCAATACCCGATACCAAATTTTGGGCAGTATCGGACGCATTTCTGACACTGGTATCGGAACAACACTTTTTTATTGGTTTTCAATGTGATTTTAATACATCCACTCTGAATTAAATGTCTTTCTTTATCTAAACATGGTACAATTTGAGAGTTAACTTTTATCAGCTTTGTTTAGCCATTTCATATTTGAGAGTTGCACTTCTCCAGTTAGATAAAAAAAGTAGGAAATTGGTAATGACCAATTTGTGACCACTATCTGTTCACTCCTGGGAACATATTAAGCATCAATCCTAACTTTTAATCTTGCTATCTCATACATCAATACTTTGTTATTTAAAAAAAGGCAGAGCTAGTTGAACGGAGTTGTCTCCACTGCAGGAATATATCTCTTGCACTGGTAGAGTTGTTTTTATGAGTCATACACATGCCCATATTCTTGGCATATTATATAGCATCATGTCCCCAGCATATGATGCATGGCTTTGTGCCTACTATATGCAACATTACATCTCCATATGCTGTTCTGCGAAGTTTATTTTTGACTTCAGTTATCTCCGCGGTCACATGCAGCGTAATATGTCACTGCACTACATTGCACAGCGCAGCAGGAACGCTCAGCTAGCAGCTCTGCACTGCACCGTAGCCTTCTCCCCCTGGCATTCTAAATAGATAAATTATGATCACACTCCTCTGCAGTTGTCTGGCCGCCAGGGTTGACATATACACTGTAAAGAGACTGGCTAATGAAGAATGGCTCTGTCATTGGAGTTGTCTCGGAAATAAGGCAGATCACTCCATCTCTCTTTCTCCCTCCCTTCCTCTCAGTCGTTTTCTCACGCTTTCTTCCTTTATTCCCTTATTGCTCCATTGCGCCTCCACCCATCATTCATTCCTGTGTTTCATTCTCTCATTGCACTCTGTCTGTATGGAATAAATGAGGTTTTGGTGTTGCAAATGCATCATACCCCTTCAACCCCCCCCTCCTACCCATAGTGCTTTGCGGCAGTTGGAGATGTGCATCTAACCATCTCTAATGAGCTTGCTTGCGTTCGTCACTGTCGTTGTTGTTGTTGTTTACGGTGAAGTAATTTGTGGTTGCCATAGAAATTGTCTCTGCTAAATGTGCCCATCATTACTTTGCGCTTAAATCCATCATTGCCCGTATAGCCTGGAGGCGGGCGGGCGAATGGAATTTGATTAATATGATTTGATATAATTTTTCCATTAACTTCTTGAGGAAACTGAGTATTGGATGTCTGTTGTCTCTGTTAGTATGCAGTGTTTTTTAAACTCGCATTCAGTCTTAAAGTCCTCTGATCGCATGAAGATATGCAATTTCACTTGTTTCAACTATTTTTAATTCCGGTGCCACCAAACATACATTTATTCAACTTGGCAAATGAAGTCACTCTTATGTACTTTTACTAACAGGATTAAAAGAAATGCCAAGATAGGCTTTTTTCAAAGGTGCGGTTTATTTCCTTACCCCTCTCTTCTGTGAGAGATCAACTGAGTTTTGACAAGCCGTGTCATCATACAGGAATTCCCTTTGAACTCTGTTTCTGGACTGATTCTTGAATATTTTAGTGGTGGTAGGGGGTGAAACCTCATTTGCTATTTTTTGCTCTTCTCTCCGAGCACCTTTGGGGTGGAAATGTCATATTGTCAGTGGGATATGCCCATGGTAGCAGCTCTACCCGGTCTGGCCTAAATGTAAATGTCAGTAGAGATGTTCTAAAAAAAATGTCTCTCTCACTTTATTTTCTGTCTCCCTCTCTTTTCTTCCCTTCTCTTGGGTATCTCGGATTCTTTCCCCTCTTCTCATCCCTCCATCCTTGTCCTCCTTGCTTATACCCACTCACTGCCTCCTCCTCTCTCATCCCTCCACTGCTTTCCACCCTCTGTCTCTCTCCAGATTTAATATTGTTTTGTATTCTTTCTGTATTCCTTGACTTTCTAAACCTCTCTACCTTTATTTCTCTCGCCCTATTCTCTCGTCCCCCCCTCGTTGCTCTCCATCTGTCTCATGTCTCTGTGGTTCAAGTCTGCTTGAGTGGGCTGCCAGTAACTTGTCTGTCATCTGTCAGTTTTTGTTGCTTCCCCCCCCCCTACCCCCCTTAGCTTAACCTCATTTCTATTTATTCTGCTTATTTGCTTGATTTTGCCCCATGCTGTGGAATGAGTTTCTGAAACTTTTCTCTGCTTGCTTCCATGACCTTATCAGACTCTGCGTTCCCATTCATCCTCCGCCGCTTTCTCTTTCTCATTTTTCCTCGTCTCTTTTTTTTCCCACACACTTCCTTCTTCCCGTTCTCCTTTCATCTGTCTGTCTGTTATCTTGTTTGGGCTCCCTTTGCTACCATTCATCAGTCTCTTTCTCTCGTCTTTGTCTTTTTTCTCTCTCTCCTGCTCTCTCTGCCTATCACAGTGCTTTTCTGTCATTTTACTTTCCCCTGTTGCTTTCCGCTCCCTCCCTCAGGTGGCCCCAGTTCAGACCAACTTTGCCCCCTCACCTCCATTGCGATGTGGGGTGTAAAGGCCAACACAACCTCCCTGTCAGGGGAGATTTATTCCCTCACCTTTTGGAGCTCTTGATCAGGGTCTGTGCACATCTGTAATCTGCCTCTGAAAGGTGAGGCATT
Source organism: Sebastes fasciatus (assembly GCF_043250625.1). Classification (NCBI taxonomy): domain Eukaryota; kingdom Metazoa; phylum Chordata; class Actinopteri; order Perciformes; family Sebastidae; genus Sebastes; species Sebastes fasciatus. The sequence goes on along the minus strand of NC_133815.1, from coordinate 16,138,437 downwards.
CTCCCTGCGCCAGCCTGCTTTGGCCCTCCCAGATGGATGGCTGGGGACCGGGTCTGTCAACGCGGCATTAAACATTTAAAACCCGGTCTGCAGATCACTCGAAGCATAGCAATGGAGCCAGCAGTCCTGGGTCTGGAAACCACAGAGGGAAGTAGACATGGCAAAGAGGGAAGAGGAGAGAGACAGAGAGCTAGACTGTCAGGGGACGCTGATAGAGAGAGAAGAAAATCTCTTCCTGTCATTTGCTGGGAGATATTGACACATAGGACTCAGTAGCTATCACTGTAGAGGAGGCGCACAGTGTAGAGACAATACCCTCTTCTGCTGCTCTGGGCCAAGCCAACCCACTTCTAACAGGCGTGACCGTGTATTGGGGCGATACCTTTTGTTTCCATCTCAATAACCACAAGAGTGGAATATCTCAGTAACAACAATGCATCTTCCAGGTGCTACTTGTTGCTTTGTTGTCAGAGGGTGTCCCCTTGCTTTTCATGGATAAAGACCAAAGTCTGTCCTTAAAAAAAGTGGGCCAGGTAATAATCTTCCAATAACCCAATAGGCCAGTAGACTCAATCCAATAGGCATAAATTTACCAACATGCAGCATTGCTGGTTCGGGCTGAGATGATACGCCTATCTCCCGATTTGAGACCATCACGATACTTTGGTACCGATTCGATATGTATTGCAATTCTACATATATTGTTATTCGATATTACAATTTATGCGATTTTTGTTAACTGTTAACACTAGACCAGGGGTCTGCAACCTGCGGCTCCAGAGCCTTTAGCACCTCTACAGTGGCTCCCTGTTGATTTCAACAAGTGTGCTAAACATACAACTAGTCCTGGTTTGGACAAGCATCTCTGAGTATGTTAATTGGCGGTTAGTGCTGCCCACGACTGATGATTTCAACAAGCTGTTAAATCTACGGCGGTACTGTCACACAGCTGGCTCTCGGGTGAAATAGTTCTGGTTGACAGCTGGACTACATCTCAAAGATTTTCTCACATCTTGTCGGCGCTCTGTAAATGATTCAGAATGAGGGAGCTTTTTAGTCAAATGCCATACTTTGCTGATGATGCAACTCTAATTGGAGGTCTGTCACTGATCAGTCAATGGTAATTAACTCCAACCTAGAATTTCCGCTGACATTTGCTCATTGCAACAGCCAATTACGACACGTTAGGGAAGTCAAGCCATCAATGCCGTACACGTTCCCTGACCACATGCACACACAGATTCACATGTACAAAAAAAAGAGAGTGCAGGACTGTTAGCTGCATGACCAACTGGACAAAGATACTCTTGATCCTAAATCGAGCTGAGGTCTTTTTCCAGTGAGCTCACCTGAGCTCAGTGTCAGCACTCTTTGCTGCCTCCTCACCTCTCCTCACCTCTCATTCCGTTGCATTTCCTCACCTTTGCTCCCACACCTACCGCCTCTGGTCTCCTCCTTGCTTCCTCATTTCCTTCCTTCACCCTGCCCCTCTCTGCTTTTGTTAGTTCCTCTCTGCCTCTGTTCTGTCATGCACAAACAGGAATGCCATGCTGTTACACGCCATAAATACAGACAGGGTCATAAAGCATTTTTTTTTTTTATTACAACCAGATCATTGCACAGACACAGAGAGTGCTGTAGGCATAATTAGAGGGACACAGCCGCGGAGACAAAAGCAAAAAGCCCTTATGAGAATAGAAAGATAACAAAAAAAAGAGACAAAGGGAGTTGAGAATAGGAGCCGAGGCTATGAGAAAGTTGAGAGAAGGACACGTTGTTGTGATAGCTCTGATGTGAGGAGAGATGGCAGGCCAAGGTAGATGGATGAAGCGGTAGAGAGTGAGGAACTGAGGAGGAAGAAACAGGAGAAGAATGACAGAGTGTGACTCAGAAGCAGAGACACAGAGCGATGGGGTGGAGAGGTGCAGACTGAGTGTTTGCCCCGTGGGCCCCGGCTGGCCAAAGGTAAGCCAGCAGACAGCACAATGTGTCACTCTACATTTTGTCAACAACAAGTTATTTCTGGAGGACGGGAGTTTCAGCCTTAGCGGCGTGGGCTTAGCTTTTTCAGATGCACTCAGCTACCCACAATGCCCTGCTGAAATACATATGCATCTCCCAGAAGGATTTGTTGACGTTTCTTTCAATCGTCAGTGTTGAATTCGCCCTATACGTGTGTGCATGTGCGTCCTGCAGGGAAATGATCATGCTGACATCTGTGTGTGTGTGAGAAAAGAAATATGTTGCATGTCATCTTCCTCTCTCTCCCTCTCTGTTACACCCTAATGAAGCCTCTCACTTTTATGGCTCACACACTCTCCTGAGAGTCCTGGCTAACATGCACACTTACGGGCACTTACAGTACACTCTCTCTCTCTGAAACACACACACACACACACACACACACACACACACACACACCTACAGTGTCTACAAGGCTTAGCTCCATTGTTTACATATGGATAATCCCCAACACAAACTCTAGGAGGAAAACCTTTCAGGGACTTTAGCTCATCGACTGCGGCAAAGCGACATCTGGACTGAAGCATATTTTATCATGCTATAATTGGCTTCACCAAACAGTAGTAGCTTAGCATTGAAGACGCAATATGGAAACAGTCCAAAGGGATTTTTTTTTTTTTTTTACTGTTGCTGAAGGATAACAAGAGCAAATAGGTTGTGCGGAAGGTTGAAAGAAGTGTGAAACAGAAGACAATGAGGAAGATCAAGGAAGGATCAGTGGATGGATGGAAGGAAATAAGGGTGGTCAGAAAGGAAAGGTGGCAGGAAGTACCAGAGGAAGGACCTCAGGACTTAAGATGGATAGAAAGGTGAGAGGAAGTGTGACAGAAATAGAATGCAATTCCGGAGAGAAGAAGCTATCTGAAGACAGGAGATAGAAGAGTGAATGATGTGTGAAGGAGGCAGGGATGAATATTGGAAGGAGTGACGGACGAAGGCAAAGAAGGGGAGATAGACAGAAAAAGTAAATAAGATGGGAACCAAGGAGGAAAGTGAGAAGCTACTGTAGTTAAAGCCAAACAAAGCCAAGCTTTTGGTTTCACTTACAAATTATTTTTGTATTTGCCATAGAAATACACATTTTACGAGACAGTATACCAGATGGCAATTTGCAAAGCACAGAACATTATTAATTGCTTTCAAATGGTGACAACAATCAAGCAGTATTATTAAGGAATATTACAGTAATGACACTTAAATATGACATGTAAGTATTTCAGGTAGAATAAATATAAAGACAGCCTGTACCGTGATGACTGTGGTGGTGGGCCATTCTGTGCAGACCATGGTAGCAGGTGGCAACTTGATATAAATCATAGCCGGTAACAGATAAGTGCTCATGCGTGACATGCATTTGCATGGTGATACAGATGCTGGAAGGATGAGTGGATTGGGCGGCTGCGGCTCAGGAATAGAGCGGGTCGTCCACTAATCGGAAGATCAGCGGTGCGATCCCCAGCTCCTCCAGTTCCGCATGTCGAAATGTCCCCCAAATTGCTCTCGAATGCTGTGCCAGCGGTGTATGCGTGCGTCTGAATGAGCATTAGTTTAGATCCTAGAGCAGGTGTTCCCTTGTATGGCAGCCTCTGCCATCAGTGTATGGATCAATATATCAATTCAATTCAATATCATTGACGCAAAGAGAAAATATCTTTAAGATAGATCTTTATTATCGTTATCTTTAAGATAGACCTTTATTTTGAAATTCCCACTTAATATATATATATATATTTTTTTAATAAAACAATTAGTTTGCTTTCATTTAAATGTCAGGAAGAGCTCAGTAATAACAGTTTTAAATCATATTTTAGTTGCTTTTTGTGAGTTGATATAAATGTAACTGATTTTGTTAATATGAAATATTGTCAATAGAATCAATATAATATTGTATCATGATGAAACTGGGGATTTACACCCCTAATATGTATGCAAGTCTCTTTACGAGTCCATCCATAACAGAAGTCAAAAGGCGAAACAAGTTAGGAATTTAAGGATTTAGGACAAAATACAGGCAAACAGGATTTTAAAAGGATTGCAGAACAAAACACAAGATTAATACGAAGGAGTGTGAATGAATTTTATCTGGCCAATTGCTCCGTTGTGTTATGTGCAAAGACATGCACACACACACACACACACACACACACACACACACACACACACACACACACACACACACGTCTCCATCCTTTATTGTCTTCTCTCATGTCCTCTCCCATTATGGAGCAAATGCTAAAAGCTAAAGTGCTTTCCATCCAGCTCTCAATTAGATAACGGAGGCCCTAAAAGCTTGCTCTTTGCACCTAACACCACCTAACATGAAATCAGGAGCATAGTGGAAAGGAGGAGGAGGGTGGGGGGGGGGTTGGAGGTAATCACATCAACCAACTCCTTAATCACTTCTTGCTCTTGAAACTGTGGCTTTGACTCCCCATACTATTAGCTGCTTTTAATCTAGACATATATTTACTTAGAATAGAATATAAGAAAGCACCTTCTCTGAATATATTCATTTAAATTGCCGCAATTAATCGCAAATGAATCACATTTTTTTTTGTTCAAAATATACCTTAAAGGGAGATTTGTCAAGTATTTAATACTCTTATCAACATGGGAGTGGGCAAATATGCTTTCTATATGCAAATATATGTTTATATTTACTTCTGGAAACATAAAGCAATGGCAAATATTGTCCAGAAACCCTCACAGGTACTGCATTTAGTATAAAAAATATGCTCAAATCATAACATGGCAAACTGCAGCCCAACAGGCAACAACAGCTGTCAGTGTGTCAGTGTGTTGACTTGACTATGACTTGTCCAACACTGCATCTGATTATCATAATGTGGGTATATCTGTAAAGGGGAGACTCGTGGGTACCCATAGAACCCATTTTTATTCACATATATTCAGGTCAGAGGTCAAGAAACTCCATTGAAAATGGCCATGACAGTTTTTCCTTGCCAAAATGTATCGTACGTTTGTAGCATTATTTAACCTTCTAGCAAGCTAGTATGACATTTTTTATTGGTTGGTTGGTACCAATGGATTCCTTATGTTTTTTCTAGTTTCATATGATGCCAGTATTTTCACTCTAGCTTTAAAACTGAGCCCATTATAACCTAAAAATCACAAGTTGCATTAATGCGTTAAAGAAATGAATGGCGTTAAGCGCGTTAACTTTGACAGCCTTACTTTAAATGCAAGTCAGATATTAATGTAATTTTACAATTATTCTTAGAGTTCTATTTTCCTCCAGAGCCAGTAGAGGTACAGAAACCAGCATAGTACCACTTTTGTAGTGTTTGGTAAATCTCTCTGAATGAACCTGCTTGGATCGAGGTGGATGGAGTGGTGCAGCAGAAGGGATCATTATATGGAGCTGTCAGTTTACGTACTCGAACAGTTTAAATAGACTATTGCTTTTCTCGCATTTACAGCGCTGCCGTTATTGTGTGCATCCAAACAAGACTGTAACCCAAACAAGTGAATGCAACTTTTTAATCACTACAGTAAACAAAACCGCAGGAAAGAGAGAGACAATAATAATGGAAACACATTTTCGTATGGCAACTTACTATAGCTGTAGTTTTTATTGCCTTCTAAAATAACTTGGGAGACAATAAGCAGAAGTAATAATATCTCCTGAAATGTGTTTTCATTTAGAGAAGGGCCATCATCTGCTCATTCATGCATACATGGAATGCTGTATGTTAATGTATGGGGTTTCAAACAAGATCTGTATCGTCCGTATCCTACTGCTCTGCTGCTTTTAAATGGGACAAAAGAAACTGATGATTGGTCTGCTTCACCAGCAGATGTATATGTATAATTTATTCTTATATCTAGTTATGTATTCATCCTACTTTGGCTTCATCTATGCTGTGACAGAATTGATATTCTGCATATGGTACCACCTTCATAAATAAAAAAAAAATGTACACAAACAACACTAAAGATCATAAGAAAACAGCAGAACACAGTACAAATATAAAGATATCTATACCAGGCATGAGTCCTCGTGGACTTGTGCAGTTAAAAAGCAATGTGGTGTTTTCCTTGTGTTACAGTTGTTATTCGTTAAAAAGTTTATGATGTCCAGAGAGAAGTATTTCCAGGCTGTAGAGGGCTGAGCATGGTGGAATCTAACCATTAGGAGAAGTAGATTATTTTCCCCAAGGGCAGCATAACCAATCATGTGATATTTTAAACCATTAACATGGTGGTAGACCAGGGTGCAAGTCTGTAGCAAATATACAGTCGCCATGGCACACATTGTACTTTCCTATATGGTGTATTCCTGTCATATTGCGTTATACGATTATTTGAAAGCATCGCTATGAATCATGTGCAAATTCTGTTTAACTCTGGCATACACACAAAATTGGTACACAGTACGTACAATTAAGCTGAGTCATCTTACAGCCCTCTTCAGGCTGGAGTGTGCACACACCCACAACTCACAGTGACATTTCAATAAACCTATCAACAACCTCACTCCAACTATATCCACCCATTCCATATATCAGCTGCATGGGTTTGCAAAGCAATAACCCCCTCGCAGAGCACCAGACTCAACCATCCACTCAGAATGAAACACATTTATTGCATTGCCTTTTGTTTTTCTTTATTTTATTATTTTTTTCTTTCTCATGGGGCTGCAGTATGCCTGAAGGTCATTTATTGGCTCATGAATGTTATACTGCATTTATAGAGTTATAGGAAATTGCATTTTAAAAAGAAGAATAAAATCACCTTAGAGAGCCTTGCTCTTTCAGTTTTCAGTGTGCAAGTGCACGAGTGTGAGCATATAGTATGTGTCTGTTAATGCAGTATTGTACCATACTTCTATACTGTATTGATGTCTTCCAAATAGGCCTGCACAATTAACAGAATATTAATTGCAATCACGATTTTGGCTTCCCACAATTAAATAAATATGATTTACTGCGATATTGATGTTTAAAATGCTGCGCTCACAGAAACTCTTCTGCATAAATCAAGCGCTTCCTAAACTAACAGCTAGAAATGCACCGTCAGTCAGAAGCCGGCCAAAGCCGCACGGTTTTCAGCGGTCACATATTCATATATCCAAGTTTTTTGCCGGTCATACACATGTGTAACCGCCACATGATGGTTTCACGTCGGCACACAGCTGCACAGTCAGTTACGTCTCACACACACACATGTCAGTGTGGAAGTTCTTCAGCGTGAGTGAAGAAGACCTAAAGCTGCAATTTGTAACAACTGCCAAGTCCAAAATAAGCCGTGGAGGAACAACCTTAAAAACATTCGCCAGCATGGAGCACATTATGGTGCGTTCAAGCTCTTCTTAGTAAAAATGAGTATTGGGCTATGGTAACTCATCACTCTATTATGATGCGTTCAAATGTAATTTTGTATTGTAATGTAGTTTTTGGCGAGAAACTTGAATAAATCCAGTCGTGTGAAGGAGATGTTTTCACAGCAATATAAAACACATAATAGAGAGAGTAACTGTTGAACTTCTTAACACTACCTCTAAACAGCTTATAATATATAATTAGAACTACTAGTGCCAAGATTTTTATTAATCAAAGCAAATATTTAAATAAAAATACAATAATAATAATAATTATTATTATTTCCTAATCATTTGAATTGTCTGTTTTTATATAAATAACCACTATAGATGACAATAACAAATTAAAGGATAACATTTCGAATTTTTGACAGTTGGAATTCAACAAAACATGGAAGTGAAAGCAGCGCTGTGTTTTTTTTAAATGGGAAATATCATTACAAATATTTTGTCCCTAAAATCAATGAATAATCGTGATCTCAATATTGATCAAAATAATCGTGATTATCATTTTGGCCATAATCATGCAGCCCTACTTCCCAAGTATTTCTGTCTGTGGGTTTGTCTCTGCCTGCATATGCATACATTCTTATACAAGTATACAGTAAAGAAATGTGTGCCGTTAGCCCACTGTGTATACAGCGGACTGTGTCTTAATTCTGCAAATATTATTTATTTTTCCAAAGCCCACTCCTGTCCCTATTCACAGCCGGATTAGCTTGCTTCCGTCAATACCCCCACTCCTTCACGTTTTAATTTAGAGAGGATTTATGAAATTATATTTCTTCTCCTCACAGGCTGAACTGTTTGAACAAACTAGATTGCAGAGAGACTGCTTAAAGAACCGGAGTACATGGAGTGGGTTTTGCGGCTCACCTTCCAACAAGAGGTTGGCGGTTGAGGAAGTGTTCAAATTGTAATTTTCCTGAAGGTCTTTGACAGCTTTGAGCAATAATGCCATAATCACTAACAGCCAGTCACAAGACATATGAGAAGCCATAAAACAAAGTGATTAGATGACAGTTTGTTCAGACGCTGTGATCGCTTTTCTCTCAGCTCGCTGGCTCTCCTTGAGGAGAGGGATGAAAAAGATAAATGTGTACAATAGGTGATTAGTATTTCATATTTTTTTTACATTTTTTAACTATGATTATAGGCGTATTTCCATTTCTTAAGCAGTGTGTGTGTCTGCCATCTCTGGCAGGCTGTATCCCCCCAGCTGTGATGTTACCACTTCTTTTTTGGTCTCCCCCCTTAAGATCTGGCTGTATTTAGAGGAATATTTAATGTCTAAGCTGAGGAGCAGAGAGCCGATTATGGCTGCTGGTTTGCATACAGATGCTCCACAGTATGTTTTGTCTTGGCGGATAGAGTGTTGAACTTGGCTCTGGTTTGGCTGTCAACCAAAGTGTTGTTTTGGACTACTTGACCTCTTTCCATGCATGCTTCTCTGACCAAGGATGGGAAACATGCTCAGCTATGTCGCTCATGTAAGGGATAAGACATTATGTTTTGATACGGCCTGTTAACGTGATTTTAGGTTGTAGCGGGCTCAGTTTTAGAGCTAGTGAAGATACCGGCATCATATTAAACTAAAAAAACCTAAGGAATCCATTGGTATCAACCATGTCATACTAACTTGTCGCTAAGGAGGCTAAATAACGCTACAAACTTGGGCTAAATTTTGGCGAGGAAAAACTGGCATGGCCATTTTCAAAGGGGTCCCTTGACCTCTGACCTCAAGATATGTGAATGAAAATGGGTTCTACGAGTCTCCCCTTTACAGACATGCCCACTTTATGACAATCACATGCAGTTTGGGGCAAGTCATAGTCAAGTCAGCACACTGACACACTGACAGCTGTTGTTGCCTGTTGGGCTGCAGTTTGCCATGTTATGATCTGAGCATATTTTTCATGCTAATTGCAATAACTGTGAGGGTTTCTGGACAATATTTGTCATTGTTTTGTGTTGTTAATTGATTTCCCATAATAAATATATACATACATTTGCATAAAGCAGCGTATTTGCCCACTCCCATGTTGAGAAGAGTATGAAATATTTCTCCCTTTAAGGTACATTTTGAACAGATAAAAAAAAAAATGTGTGATTAATCAAGATTAACTATGAACAATCATGCGTTTAATCACAGCCCAATCACAGGTTTTTGGTGCTTTATTTAAGTGTACCTATCAAAGACGTTGCTACTGACAGAATACCAGAAGAGGAAAATCTGGTTTCATAAAATGATAACGACGCAATTCCATATCTTCTTAAAACAGCTCAACTCTAAACTTTTGTTCAACACTGCGAAGATGCTACCTGTGCATTTGTGCGAGTTCGTGTCTCCGTGTGGGTGGGTGTGTTTGTGCACTCCCCTTCTCTCCAGGGGAAGCACTCAGCAGTCCCTCTCCACTAAAAGTGCTGAGTGTGAGGGATGGTGTCAGATGACAAATCTAAGGGACAAACTGCATCTAAAGCAGACATTCTTTATAGTCCGTCCTTCACCCCCTCCCCTCTCTCTTTCTCCCCCTCCATCCTTCTCTCCATCTATTTCCCTCCTCCTCGTCTCTCAAACCCCCTCATCGCACCGCTTCTCTTCTCTCTCCTTTGCTTCTCCTCAGAGTAATAGAAAGACAAAAGCGATGTGATGCCGTGCATCAAAGAGATGACAGTGAGTCATCAACCCCCCCATGATTACTGACAGAGCATTGCACTGTGGGTAACCTCCACCATGAACAACTCTCTCAGTGGGTGACAGCATTACAGAAGGCTACTACACACATAGTATGTGCACACACATGTACACATACTTTACATAGAAATACATACATATGTATACATATGCATACACACATACACAGAGGTTTAGAGTAGGTTTGATGTTCTGACTGATGTGAAATTGGAAACAAAGCACTGATGAAAGATTTTCAAAATCTGAAGTGGATAGTCAAGCTATGAACAGGGTTTATTTGTCAGACTGACTTAGAATATGAAAATTCCCCCATCACAGCAATATGCTCAGACATAAACACAGAAACACAAAAAAAACAAGCATTTGTTCTGTCTGTTTATTCTGTTTATTCAACTGATCTGAATGCAGATTGAAACGTTTCTTTTGTTTTTTTGCCGGGAAGCAGAACTTGCAAAACAGAAAGTCACATTATTAAACAATAAAAGGTTTAACTCAGAAAATGAATTACATGAATCAATCATTTTCCTTTCTCTCCACTTCTGTTGCAATTTCTTCACTCCCTCATCCGGTCTTCCTGGCTCCCTCTCTCCTTTTTATTTTGCTTTCTCGCATCTCATCTGTGTACTGTACATAACCCCCCCCTGCTGTCATCCACTGCAGCTTTTCCTCCCCTCTACTCTCCCCCTTTTTTTCCCCTATCACTCTCTCCTTGTCGCCCTCCTTCCCTCCTCCTATCATTCCCTCCTAGGCTTCAACTCGCTCAGAGGGGGGCCGGGAGCCATGTTTCTACCTAATGATGCATTGCAGAGAGGAGAGAAAATTTGACAGTTAACAACCACCTCTCTCTCTTTCTCAGGCGTGCACACACACGCACACACGCACACACGCTCGCACGCACGCACACGCACACACAGATGTTTCAGATATGGGCAACACTGGAGTCAAGCTCAGCCTGTTAATGCAGCAAAGTTGGCCTCTACATGTCATTCTTCAAATCTACTAGCGTTTCATATGTCATATGAAACGAATTGGCCTCGGGGGATTTGACAGCGTGAACATTATGGTCACAAACAAGCATACACATAAATACATTTACAAACGTATTCTCGAGTGCACCTTCATGTATGTACACACCGAGGAATAAACTGTCAGGAGAGAGCATGACGGGCGCTCAACAATCTGAATAGATCAAGCTTTCTAGCATTCTTTAATATAGAATACAAATCAGGTTCAATAATTGGCTTCAAGTCAGACAAACCTAAAACCTGCAGAAAAAAGTGATTTGTGTTTTCCTTTTCCTTGGTTTAAGTTGTATTTTTAATCGTAAAAACATTATAAACTAGAGACCTTTTAATTGGTCATTTGAAGCTCAGAAAGAACCACAGATGCTCAAGTCAAAATGGTCTCTGGAAGTTAAACCCGGAGAGGTTTATCCGCCTCTTTATTTTTAAAACCAATTAAAAAATGTAATGTTTTCTTAACTGTCAAATTGCAGTCAGATGCATAGACTGTATATAAGAGGTGGATGTGGTCACCGTGACGTCACCCAATGTTTGCGGACTGCCGTTTTGAAGCATTGAGGTCGGCATTTTGGTTGTCGCCATCGTGTTTTTTACTTATTATTTTTCTTGTTCAAGTGACATAAGAGGGTGGAGCTAAGTACAACAAAACACTGAATACAAATTTTTAGGCGACCAAAATGTTACAATTAACTTTCATGAACTGGAAACACACTGTCAAAGGGTTAAATTTGTAAGACGAAAACATGGACAACTCCCAGACTGGACAATGCTGTGGTAATGACCAGTCAATCACAAGGTAGCCACGCCCTAAAGCATACCCTGCTTTATGGTCTATTTGACTCTAAATGGGACAATAATTTACTAAATGAACATCATGCTGTATTGAAGAAAGCTTGAAACTAGCGATTGAGACCATAAACTCATGTTTACAATGTTTACTGAGATAATAAATCAAGTGAGAAGTAGGCTCATTTTCTCATAGACTTCTATACAATCAGACTTCTTTTTGCAACCAGAGGAGTCGCCCCCTGCTGGCTATTAGAAAGAATACAAGTTTAAGGCACTTCAGAATCATCGGAGGTCGCCCAGTGGTTGGATGTAGACAATGTAGAGACATTATGGGTGTTGGGTGGTTGGATTACACACAAAATCAAATATTTTTTATGAGTTGAATCACTCATAAACGTTGCCCTGTGGCATTCCTAATGAGATTCTTCCTCATGCATATTGCTGTTTAAATACTTTGTACTGATTAAAATGAAAATATAATCAACAAGTACAATATACAGTTCACTTACACTGAATGTATACAATATACCAAGACAAGACAAAAAGATAACACCCATAGATTAGAACATAAATAGTACAAGGGGAGGTATCCAATAGGTGGGAATGACCCTAAATGCATATTTACTTTCATTCATTCTACAACTTGAAATCTTTCCCATTTCTGACTCACATGAATGCCCCCATTCAAAACAAATATTCTATTTGATATTTTAAAAGCAACCAGACAACAAACTACAACAAATATAACTCTTTGATTTTGCAATGCGATGTGACTGTCACAGCGTGAATACAATTTAAAATCTTGTTTTTTTTATTACCTTGGATACCTGACAGTGTTGGATTCACTGCCTAGTTTGCCACCTGTGTTGACTCAAGGCTACAATTCATAAATCCCTGTGAGAGATATTAGAGCCCACAAAGCCTCTTCCACATATCAAGTAGCAATATAAAATTTGATCTGATACGAATCTCTACATCCATCACATTCACACAGTGGAAATCCTGTGGCTACCATTCTCTCATTTCTTTTGTCTCCACACAATTAGAACTGTATTTATTCACTTCCTTGTGTAACAATACCTTACAATACCAACGTGCAGGTGCGGAGGTCATCAGGGGGGATATTTTGTTATATTTAGCCTCTGAAGATTGTTAGGTGAGGACTTTTTTTTATCAAAAATGCAAATTAAAGAGGACCTGATAGATAACAGTGTTTTGTATGTGCTGGGATTTGATATGGAGGAAAAACTGCACATGCAACCGTGGTTGCTATGTTTCATACTTTGATTGACTCAAGCATGCAAATGTACTCACTGATTTGCAGACTAATTATATATTAACTGTATGTGCAGGACTTTTATGCATATATGTGCATGTATTTACACATTCGTGATTGTTTGTGTGCCTTTAATTTGCATGCAGATTTTTCCAGCTTTCATTTGAGCTTAACTCCCCCCTCTCTTTCCCCTCTCTTTCCTTCTCTCTCTTCTTTCTTAACCCTCCTCTCTCTCTGTCTCGTTCTCTTTCTAATGAGATGACATGGCTACAGTGTTCGTCTTCCACTCAGTGACAGCCTCTCTGCTGCCAATTAGTGGTGGAGTCGCCAGCTCTATGTTTGCCTTCAGAGATTACATCTGTTTGTGTACACAACCCACAAATGAGACGATACACTCAAAGGCCAGAGACAGTCAACAAATGTACTATATAGGGAGGTGTGATGGTGTGTATATGTTTGGATCTGTATATATTTATATAGAGAGAGCATAGGAATGCATCCCTTGTGGCTGCGCTTGTTGTTGTGTTTGTTTTTGTGTTCATCTGACCACTGCTTGCTTCCGTTTCTGAATCTGTGTGTAAAGAAGGATGCTTTCCTTGTGGCTCTGTGCCAGTTTGTCTTCGTGTTCATCTGAGCGTGGTCGTGTGTTAACCTCCATTTTTTCAGTATAGTCTGTGTTCCACCTTGATCATAGTGTTTACATCAAAAGAGGAGAAAACGGGAGAAAGAATGAGCAGAAATAGAATCCTAAAAACAGGAATCATTGCGTACCTAAAACGGTAAAAGCAGTGCACGCTTTGCCCACACTGTGATTGCACTTGTTAAAGCAGAGCAGAACACTCCTGAGAAGGACACGTCGTAATACAGCACGTCTCCGTGAAGAGATGGGACAACACGTAATTCGACATTTTCAGCACGAGGCGTGTTAAAGACGTGTTAACACTAACACATATCCTTACCTACAGCTGGGTCTAGCAAGGAGTGGTCCTGGCCTGTCATTTTTATTAAATCATATTCCACCATGAGCTGTGCTGTAAAGCGCTTACACCCCTGCTGGGCCCCACTGCCTAGCAATGCAAGGTCATCCAAAGGGCCTCAGAGCTTATAAATTAAACTGAAATCATATATAAATCATAACATAGTCAAAAGACTGTATTGGTGCAAAACCTTCTCACTTAAAGCTGCAGTGGTTAGAATTGGAGCAAATGTGATTAAAACATATAAAAACACTATATCCTGACAGTAGTGCATGAGACAGGTAATCTGAATAAAATCACGTGCCTCTGTGTCCTCCGGTTTCCTCCGGTGTCCTCCGTTGTCCTCCGTTGTCCTCCGGTGTCCTCCGGTGCTCCTAATGGATTTCACAGACCGGAGGAAAACATCAAATCAGAGCCGAACTGGAGCCTGTCATTTCTGAGCAGCTGTCAATCACTCGCAAACTCCGATCAAACAGTCAAACTAGGCAGCGCTGATCAGATATGAATCAATATTCTGTTACTGTAATGCCTAAAGTGTGCTCCGGCTGGTGGGCGGTGCTTGGTATTTCCTCAACTTATCTCAACATGGGCCGCCGTTTCACAAGCTTTCTCATTTTACAGCTAAACAGTGCACTACAAGATGATTCTGAAAACATTTGAGGCGAAAAATAGGCATTACAGTAACAGAATATTGATTGATATTTGATCAGCGCTGCCTAGTTTGACCGTTTGATTGGAGTTCGCAGGTGATTGACAGCTGCCAATAGGAACGCTCTCTCTCTGATATGACCTGTGATTGGCCAAAGTCTCCCGTCACAGACTATATTTTTTAAAGCTTGAAAACAGAGAACAAAATGAAGTAACTTACATGAACTAATTAATTTTAGTTACTTCATTTTGTGGCTTGCAGTACATGACAACAACATGGATGACTAATTCAATAAGAACTCAAACTGCCACTCAGAATCTACTGATAATATTAATGTAGTAAAAGTGATTAATGCATACAGGCACTGACACACATTTGCCAGTTGTTCATAACCGTGTGGAGTAGTAGCAAACTGAGTAGACCTGTGCAGAGAACTTACTTATTGTCAGCTGTTACTATTTAGCAGCCTGCAATGCAGATGCAACACAAGTCTATTTACATGCACAATGATTTACATGCATGTAAACAACTTTCAAATTCCTGTCCAACTCATGTCCTGACTGATAATACAAATAATATAATCTTATAGCTGGGATACCCGGAATTATGGTGCTTATGTCTTTTGAATTATTTAATCTTCTTAGTAATTAATTAGTTTATTGTTATGACAAATTGTGTATCTACAGGGGGATTTATGATTAATACACATTGTGTCTAAACACCTACTGTGAATATAATCCATAATCAAGCCCCTTTTCTTCCAGAGATTACAGTATCATCATCAAAAGCAAGAGCCAGACATAATATCCCTTTCTCACACCCACAACGTACTCAGGGTATCTCAAGGCCCCGAACACGTCCGTCTCTGCCTGCTAGTAAGCTCATCTGAGTTAGTTTAAAAGCAACAATAAATCTCCTGATGTATTTAATTTGTTTGATTTAGAGATGAGGGCAGCGGCAGCCTGCTACAGATTTACGAGAGCCTTCTCACGTGGTGGCAAATGGCAGTTTGCTCAGCGCTGCGTCCCGGCAGAAAAATAACGCCTCTCATAGCGGTGAATCATCATAGCTTCCAATTCACTGAAAACAAGCAGTTAATCTGATTTCCCCCCATTCCGTTTTATGAAACTCTGAAATTTTCATGGTAGGGGCTGATATTGTGACTGTGAGGTTCAAATTAAATAGGTTATTCTGCGTAACTCGTGTAGTGTATTTTATTCAAGGACACATTCGTTGCCTGCAAAAACTCTTTTTAAAAAAAAACAAATACGTGAGGTGAATAGTCTTGCCTTATTCTCAAATATAAATAGAGAGCATGTAAATATTTCATTACTGAATGATAATGCTACAGTATGTATATCACATATTTGAGAACAGCTTTGAATGCAGTTAAATTGAGGCCCAAATCTAATGTTAAATGTTCTGTATAAAATGTAGTTCAAACTAAAATAACAAAAGCCAAGATCATGTGAAATGGCTCCGTCATAAAGGTAATGAGACGACCAGGTCAAACGGAGCCTGGGGAGGATTAAAGCTTGATAGAAGTGACATTTTTGTCAACACAGAAGCGACCGCTCCTCAACATGGCCCGCTACCTTCTAAATGAAAAGGAGCACTTGACATTTTACTGTGACCATCACAAGTACTTGCAGTTATCTACACACATGAAGTGGACAGGGGAGGAGGAAAGCAGTTAACAGAAGAGGTATGAGGAATAATTTGACCAAAAGAGGCCAGTTTACTGCAACCACTTACTGGATCTCTTTTTCTCTCACACACACACACACACACACACACGTCAGTATACGCTCGACATGCTGTATGTTTCATTGTGTCTGTGTCGATTCACTTCACGTTAAATGGGCCACACACCTCTGCTTTGTAGGAATTGTGATAGCTTTATTTTAACGGTGTGAATGAACTCCAAAGAAAGGAGCTGGCAGAGAAGCTTGTTAAGCCCTTTGCCCATCATAGAAAACTGTGCCGACGGGCCTGTCTGCGATTTTATCATCGTCATGCTTGTCGCTGTGGTTTAGGCTTAGGGACTTACATACTGTATCTGTCATACACACAGTCGCACATACTCAAATACTTACGTATACCTGCACACACACACACGCACTGCACTCATGTCTATACACATGCATGCACATCCGCGTGTGGATCTACACTTCAGAGGAAAAACATACTGTATGTACTTTCAACACACAGACAATTTAGCCAGACTGAGGAACCCACAGACAGCAGCTATCTCACACATGGGAGTGCACAGACATAGACAAAGATGAACTTGCAGCCTCTATCCACGGTTCAGTAGACAGTGACCTGCTCCCCTTCTAACGCCGACAACACTACAGTGGGTGTAGGATAGACCCACTGTTCCAGTGGTGGCGCTTGCACTCATTCACTATGTGGCTGTGTGTGTGTGTGGATGTGTGTGCTCGGGTGTTTTGAAGTGGTGTTGTATGAGGTCCTTATCCATAGTCAGTGTATCACCTACAGTAGATGACGGTCGGCACGCCCCCAGTTTGGACCGCACAGTTACCGCACAGAACCAAAGCAATGTACTGCTGTGGACGTGGCCAAAACGTATTTTAGCCACCTAAAAAGGAAGGCCCATCTAAAAAAATCGATATCCGTTTAAATGTATGCTATATTTAGAATATTTCCACCGCTTTACCTTGCCATCAGACAGCCCTTTCCGATGGGTAACTGAAGCCATTTCCCATTCCAGATTCCATTGAAGAAAATCTGTAATTTTACCTCGCAGTACACAGGGGTTGCTGGACTACCTCTGCCTCGACCTGTTAGTTTGTTTGTGCTATTGTGTGACTTTTATGAATCCAAACTAACCAAAGTCACACAATAACACAAATATACTAACCGATTGAGGCAGTGGTAGACCAGCAACCCCCTGTGTCCTGCAAGGTAAAATTAAATTTTTTTTTCAACGGAGTCTGGTTTGCTTTGGCGAGAGCATAGATAATGGCTTCAGTTCCCCGTCGGAATCATTGACTGTAAAGCTGTCTTACGACAAAGTAAACTGGCATAAATATTCTAAATATAGCGTACACTTAAACTGATATAGACTTTTTAGGTGGGCCTTTCTTTTAGGTGGCTAAATTAAGTAACTTCTGCCTGCTTTTCCAAGCTAGGGACGTGCTGACCATCATCTACTGTAGGTAATACACTGACTATGGATAAGTACCTCATACAACCCCACTTCAAAACGCTTGAATCATCCCTTTAAGAGAACATTGTAAAAGGACTCATGTCCAGCATGTCTCTTTGTTCCCTTTATGTGCTGATAAAAGGCTTGTCATTGACTACAGCTACCCCTTTACCTCGCCTCTCTTTTTCATCTTTTCAAATCCATTAAATAACAAAGTGGTCAACTGCTGTCTTTTATACAAGAGCGAAGTTAATGCACAAGCCTTCAAGCTTATTGGGTGTAGCTGCACTTATATCTGCGACGTCGCCTGTCAGCAATCATTTACAGTATATACTACCTGTCGTGTCTGCTTGGACATTTATCAATTATAATTTCAGCTGAATTTTGGCTCTCCTTCCTTTAAACATGTGCATACATGCTTGTGTGTGTTTGTTGGAGGAGGCACTTGCGTCTGTGTCTGCATATGTCAGTCCAGATCTGTGCAAGGGTTTGCGTGTGCTTGCACAGGCTAATCTATCAAAACAAGTGTTTGTGATTGCCAGCGGATGGATGACCTTTGGGGCCTCTCTGGAGTCCCCTGTCACATCATAGGGTGGAGATAGAGGACAGGAGGGGGAAAGAGCTGACAAACAATGCAGGGAAGACACTTGCTGGGTGAATAAGTGTGTGTGTATTTTTTTTTAATCCGTTTGTTCACGGAAGGGTTTTGCTGAGCATGCTTGCTCTTTTTCAGCATCGTCCTACTTCATATTCATACACTTGCACACAGTCTCACCTGGCAGCTGCCCAGTACAGCCACAGTCTCCCGCTATACTTTATATCACTGAGCTGCTCCACTGGAGCCAAAAGAGAGAGTGCCCTGCTCAAGGGCACGCTGCCAGTAAGTGTTGAGAGAAGGCAGAGTGTTTACACATTCACTTTACTTGCCCAGAATTTCACAGCTGGTCTGAGAAATTCAAAATTGCAGCCTTCTGGTCGCAAGCCATTTCTCTAATCTTTAGACCACCGTTAGCTGAGTGAATAAATTGTGTCTCTTGAATATCAAATGGAATATATCCATTTTACGTGCTAAAACACTTTCAGTATGTCCTTATTTTTTTTTTATAATTACATACTTACACTAACTAGTGTGTTTTTTTTTCTAACTCAATGTTCATGTTCTGCAGCCTGCAACGCGATTCTCACATCAAAACACTCACAGAAAAGATGGACAACAAATTAACAAGTCTTTCTGGGTGTTTATTTAAAATGCATGCCAAAATGTGCAGTACATGAGCTCAACAAGATGTCAATTGAAGCCAGATGTTGCGTCTGTCTGCCAATATACACAACACTGCAGATTCATCAGTGAATTTGGAAAACACTTAACCATTAGTACATTGCTACACTGCCAGACAAGGCGATGCTGCCAACTGAGCAAGTTTGTATATACTGTAGCTTGTAGACACCTGCTGACTGGGTGTGCTACGAGGGTATGTGTGAGCATGCACCCAGCCTCGCACACACACACACACACACACACACACACACACGCACACACACACACAGACACATAGAGCTGCAATGGCATTTAGGCAGTGACATTTTCCAAGTGACATTTTGTCTGTGGCCAAACCCGTACTCACTGAGTGTGAACCCAATCGTGCGGTCTTCTACACTGTCATGGAGCCAACAGCCAACACTTCCACACATGTGCACACACATATGGGGAGGGGGAGGCTTGTCAAATGTTTTATACCTAATTTAAGAATCTAGTAGTGATAGACTTTGATACATTTTCTAAACCAGTCTAAGAATTTCAACTGACAACCTCCGAGCTATTATCCAGATTTCCTAGCCTCCACGCTGTTTTGATGTCGACCCTTGTCAACCATCCTCTCCTTTTCATTGCCCACATGTACAATACATATCTTCATTTAATCACTGGCCATTTATATGACTTTTTGCTATATACCCTTACATATTAATTAAAGTGATGTGGATTTTCTGCTAATCTACCAAGGTGAAGGTGATCTCTCTCTCTCTCTCTCTCTTTCTCTCCGGTTTGGCCCAAGCTTTCTACACGTTAAAGGGGTGTTTTTTCTTGCCACTGTCGAACCAAGTGGATGCTCATGGGGGATCCCTTGTTGGGTCTCTAAATTATAGAGTACGGTCTAGACCAGCTCTGTATGAAAAGTGTCTGGAGATAACTTCTGTTGTGATTTGACTCTATATAAAAAAAATACATTGACTTGAATTGAATTGAATTGAAGATTGCTGAAGACAAAGCAGATGACGTGCTATAACGAGGCTGACTAATTGGACATTTTCTTATTTTAGACAAAGACCCTTATTTATAGTTCTGGGTTTAACAGTTGCAAACCTCATTAAACCACTATGGCTTAATGACTACAAATATCAAATTGACCATCTAAAACTGTGGTTCCCAAACTGTACAATTAACCCAAATAGTGAACGCAATAACTGCAGGAAGTTTGTGTAAAATGAGCGATTTGGATGAATTTTCAGCAGATTATTTCCTATGAATATTGCAACAGAGATGAGTTTCCCTGTTATTTTTAGTCACTTGTAATTGAGTTCTTTTGTATTATGTATTTGTTTCATTTTTAACAATCATTCATACTTAATAGGCTCCCTGACGCTTGGCCATTGTTCTATTAGCTTTGATTGTTTTGTCCTGTGAACGTTTCTAATGCAAAATGAGGCTGTTTAACAGAGAAGGGAGGGTCTGTGATTATAGCCTGTGTTCAGGTCTTAACCGTGCCCTTATCCTGTGAGATTTTTTAAAGTTTATATCTTAAATAATAATCCAAACTTTCAAAATAACAATTTAATTATGTTTTCTTCACATAAATGAGTGGAATTCTGAGATATAGGACAACTGTATATTTAAAAAAAAAAAGATTACACCCCTTAAAATCAAGAAGGCCCCGCGACCCCCTGTGAAGCTTTGGCGACCCCTAGTGGGGGTCGGAACACCTAGGTTGGGAACCAGTGATTTAAAACCAATGGATGGATTCATCCCAGGATTAACATAATAATTAAACGAGGAAAGAAAACTTGGATTGGATGAAATTGGATCAACTAGTGCATTCAACGTTTTATGAATGAGACTTTAGTGTCCGTGGGATTTTACAATTGCTTTAATTATCTAATAAGGCCTTGATTTAAGTAGTGTTTGCAAAGTACTTTTTAAAGTTTGTTTTTAATATGAAAGGAGATCAACTTCTTACCCAGCCTAAACTTTGTCAAGGTTTTGGAGCCATAAAAGAAATTCTTATCGAGGAAGAACACCCACATACTTAAATCAATGCAGCTTTCACATTTACTGGTTAAGCTATCATTTTAAGACCTCATCAGAGCATACTGTCTCTGTGGTGTGACAGGGATAGTAGTTTTGTGTTCATTATTATACAGTCGGTTCCAGATAGTCTTTTCTGTCCCTGAGCTGGGAAAGAAAAACCTGACAATAAAAAAAAAAGAAAAGAAACATTGATCTCTTTCATTCCTCCAGTACAGCAGGCTGTCAGATAGTGAGCCTAACCAATGAAAACACAAAACAAACATGGAAAATGTTTTGTGCTTCTCTCACTGGTGACATTTATTCTGTCTACCAATAAATGCGGTCTCAATAAATGTCACGGAAATGAAAGAAGCGGTTTCTTCATTTCTTTAATCAATGTATTATTACCACACCATCAATCCTGACACCAACAGAAAGCAGACTCCATAGTAGATATGGTTCTGTTGATAGCAGGCAAGGAAAGTTATAGAACAAAACTTCTCAGACTATATTATTTAATATTACATGCTGTGGTTTTAGCACTGCAGAGACCAAATGGTTTTGCTCCATCGCTCTCCATGTGTGTATTGTGTATGCCAAGTGCAAGTGTATGTACAGTGTTTTATCAAGGGACTAGAATATTATGTCCATGTCTGCTTGCCTGTGTGGGTATTATTGAATTAGCTATTAAAACAGAGAGCAAGAGAAAGAGAGAAAGGAGATGAGAGTGTTTACAGTGGGAACAGTATTCCTTATATAACAGACACTAATTAGACAATTCATCACAAGTTAAATACAGTAGAACTTTTTCAGAGACATTAGTTTGCGCTCCACATGTTGGAAACTAAATGTTACTTTAGACAGTTAATCATGAAGGAGTTAATCACTGTAACACTTCACCAACAGGTTCACACACATTCAATCAAACATGCACCAATGAACACACAGGCACTCAAGAGCTGGGCTTAACCAAATGACATTAACAAAGGCCTGCTTGCTAAGGCGATTTTTTCAGGAGACTGCCAATTAGATTCTGCTTCTATGGAGTTTTGACAATGACCATTTGTATATGTGTTTTCAAAAACAGCATGAGACAAGGATAAGGCTTTTAAAAAGGCCAGAGAACAACAGGTGGACTCAGATAAGAGAATAACAAAATATTTAATGTTGCAAGGTCAGCGAACAGCACACTGTTTGTCTATGTTTTGCACATGTGCATTAAACCTGACGTCACTCAGCACAGGCTGTTATCACATGCCGTTCTTAGCTATACCTACAGAAAGGTAATGCACTGTAATTCATATATAGCCCACGTAATCCATTCAATGTAATCCACGTATTTGTGAACCAGGAAGTATAAAGAGTGAAAAATGTTGCATAGGGAGGAGGTCGGGGTGGATGGGCGTGTCAAAAACACCTAACTTTCACCCAGGACACCGATGTCCGTGTGAAACCAGAAGTCAACGTTCATTGTCACATAACTTCCATACTTAAGTTACCCACTTCCGGAGTTATTTGAACCCAAACCACAATATTTTTTCTGAAACCTAACTACGTAGTTTTTGTCACTTAATATGTGTACTTAAGCTAAGCCACTTATGGAGTTATTTTAACCCAAACCACGATCTTTTCCTAAACCTAACTAAGTACTTTTTGTGACTTAACTTCCGTACTTAAGTTACGCCACTTCCAGAGTTATTTTAACCCAAACCACAATCTTTTCCGAAACCTAACTAAGTGTTTTTTAGCACGTGACTTTTGTACTTAAGTTACACCACTTCCTGTGTTATTGTAACCCAAACCACAATCTTTTGCTAATCCTAACTAAGTAGTTTTGTTGCCTAAACCTAACCAAGTTGTTTCCTGTGAAGCAGGAAGTTTAATTTGAAAAGGCTGGAGTAGAAAACATATGAAAACGCACGAAAAATGAGGAATAACTTTTCGCAAGATATCATACGAACTGTTGTATTAGGATACGTTGCTCAGCAAGATAATGTATCAGAAAAAAATACAATTTTGGCAGTTGTATAAAAAATTGATAAAGAATACTTTATTGCCAATCCTTCCATCTCCAAACTTTGCCTCTTTTTCTTTTTCAGTATTACCTTTCATTTTGTTCTAGTCTTATGCAACTTTGACAGACCAAAGCTACACTATGACCATAATTAGCACAGAGAGAGCTGTATCTTTGTGTCTGTGTGTCTGTATGTGTGTGTCTGCATGTATGTGTTAACCAGGCTGTCATCCCACTCAGTTTGTTTAAAATCCAAACCACTATTTTCAGGCTGCTCAGGGTTTCCAATTTACAGCACACAAGCCCAAACTAATAAACACATACAGTATAGTTGTGCACACACAAACACAATAAAAAGAGACAGACGTACTGGAACAAAGAGGAGAGAGTGCAAAAGAGTGACAGAGTGAAGGAGAGAGAGATCGAAATTGGAGACTAAGAGAGAGATGATTTCATTTTGCCCACTGAGCCCTTAAATAATTTAACGAGGGAGAGATCTGTCAGAGTAGTGCTGTGTTTGTGTGTTGAATATTTATAATGCATATAAAACTGTTATGGCCCAGCTGTTGGCAGTCATACATCTCAGGTCTGTGCAGCTTTTTAAAGGAGCATTAGGATCCAAAATCCAAACAGATGCAGCTGATTCTTCTGGTCGTCACTAGTGGTTCACCGGTAACATGCCCATGGTTTGGAGGTTATATTTCTAAAATTGTGGTAAATATTTTCAGTGTTTTTCATCCAGTGACAGACCATTAGCCTGGACCCAGCCTCATGAATTGCTTATTTTCAAGTGTTTAGTGATGTGGCTCTTTGATTTGTCTGTCTTTGAAGCTGTTTTCCTGAATTCCTCTTTGCGTGGACCAGAGATATTTTAATCCTTGGCTCATATTTATCAAACAACTCCGGTTAGGACTAGGACTCGTGCTGAAAGTTTGAGCAGAACTAAAAATACTCCAAACTCAGAGCAGAGCATGCGAGCATGGTTCTGAAGTTTTCTACTCCACTTTTAGCAAAGGTTACAAGTTCTCCTTTGAGAGTGATACTTTAATACCTTAAAATTAATTTAATAATGATGTCATATTTTTTGTCTTATTACTTATACTCTAGATTTAACCCATTCAAACACATGTAGACAATTATAACATAATTTGGTGCAGGAAAAATGAAATAAATTACCAAAAAGTACCTTTGGTTTTGGATATGTCACTTAGGGATATGTAGAGGCCGAAAGTATTTTTTGCCAAAACTTCCCGTCAGCTGCCTCCTTAGTAAAACACACTGCCAGTATAATGAGTCCCAAAATTCAGATGGTAATAATTGGTTCCAAAATGGTCCACCCCAGACAGAATTTAAATGAGCATCAGTTATGAACGAAGGAGACTCATCCATCCCCGACCAAGGATCTTTTTACATAGCTC